>NC_137036.1:11423829-11571252 GCF_032717465.1 Coenobita brevimanus
AGATCTCTCATGGGACCCTTACGACGACTCCTTGGGAAGTGATCATTTACCCATCTGTCTTTCTTATACACGCGACATCATTTCGGACCCTCCACCTCCAAAATTTAACTATAAGAAAGCAGATTGGGGATCCTTCTCAAGGATCGCCAATTTAGATATATCTGGGGAGACCATAGATGTTAAGGTCGAAAATATAACTACTTCCATATTACACGCAGCTGAGGCTGCTATTCCCAAGACTTCTACAGTTCATGCGAAGCATAGAGCACATTGGTGGACGCCGGATTGCCGACAAGCATTAAGAAAACGCAATAGGAGATACAGGATTTTTGATAGTCAGCCCACTGAGAAAAATTTTATTGCATACAAACAGGCACGGGCTGAGGCAAGGAGAATAATAAGAAGGGCCAAACGTGACTCCTGGCGGTCCTTTGTGTCCACGGTGACTCGTACAACACCATTACGTAAAGTCTGGTCCACCATAAGAATATTAAATAATAAAGGCCCATATTTCCCAGTCACCACCCTTCAGGTGAATAATAACATCTATGACGAGCCCGTGGACGTTGCTAACATCCTCGCCAGGAGTTTTTCTCATGTAAGTAGCTCAGCCAATTATGACCCGCGTTTCCAACATCATAAACGCACGGCTGAGCTACAGATATTAGACTTTGCCACAGAAGACGTAAACTCCCGTACAACCAAGAGTTTACGCTAGATGAACTGCTCCTTGCCCTTAAATCCTGTAAAGACACCAGCCCTGGCCCAGACACCATCACGTACGGTATGATCCAGCATCTTAATCAGGACAACCTGATTAAGATGTTAGCATTGTACAATGAGATTTGGGCGTCTCGAACGTTCCCAAACTCATGGCACTTTGCGCACGTCATACCGATACCCAAAGAGGCTGGTCGTCTTATGAATCCCACTTCATTTCGTCCTATTGTGTTGACTTCTTGTCTATGTAAGGTCATGGAACGAATGGTTAACAATAGGCTTCTTTTTGTTTTAGAGTCGAAGAATTTGTTAAATGATCAACAATGTGGCTTCCGTAAATACAGAAGTTCACTAGATCATTTAATGAATTTGGAGCATTGTATTGCAGAGGCATTTGCCAATAAAGAATTCATGATAGGGGTGTTCTTGGACATCCATAAAGCCTATGACATGACATGGCGACAAGGTATACTAATGAAGCTCTATGCTTATGGTTTAAGAGGAAATTTGCCTGTTTTTATTTCAAATTTCTTAAGGGACAGAACTTTCTCTGTCAAATTGCCCCGTAACGTAACATCGGATATATTTATCCAGGAAAACGGGGTGCCGCAGGGAAGTGTGCTTAGTCCTACTTTATTTAGTATTATGATCAATGATATTCTGTCATCAGCTCCCATCCCGAGGAATCTTAAATACTCACTCTACGCTGACGATTGTGCAATATGGCACTCTTCCCGTAATGCACAATTTTCGGCTGGGCGGATTCAAGCAGCCCTTGACTCCGTCCACCAATGGGCCTTGCAGTGGGGATTTAAGTTTTCCGTACGTAAGTGTGCCGCTATAGTTTTCACTAATCGTAACGTACCTAATTTGTGCTTAACTTTGGATAATCAGGCGGTACCTTTTCAAAATTCTGTAAAATTTTTAGGAATACATTTTGATCGTAGAATGAATTTTAAACTTCACGTTAATACTTTGCTTGCTCGTTGTGATAAACCGTTAAATGTCCTCAAGTACCTAGCGGGTACTACCTGGGGTGCCGACAGAAAATCTTTATTAATGGTGTATAAGTCCCTTATTCGATCAAAGCTAGACTATGGCGCACAGGTGTATGGCTCGGCATCTGATGCCACGCTGAAAGGATTGGATGTGTTACAGAACAAATGCTTGCGAATGTGTCTTGGAGCTGTACGGTGTACCCGTGTGGCTCGTATGGAAGTGGAGGCGAATGTGCCTCCCCTCCGTATTCGCCGTGACCACCTGGCATTTTCCTATGGTGTAAGGACATTTAGGAAATGTAATATCGGCAATGTGGCCTGTACCCCCCTGCATCAATACCACCACCTTCTGCGGGGGGTGCGTCGGCCACTTGCCGCTCGCCTCCACTTACTGACTCAGGAGCTTGGTGTCGACCCCAGTGACTGTGACAAGTTGGTGCTAAAAAATATAGCGCCTTGGGAGCCACCCGGCTTTACAGTCGATGTCACATGGCTCCCAGCACCAAAGGCCAAGGCGCCGGAGGCGGAGGTCCACCACTTGTTTCGTAAGATCATTGTTCGTCACTTGGGGTCCCATCAATTGTACACCGACGGCTCCAAGTCGAGTGAATGTGTGGGTGCAAGTGTGTGGTCGACTGAATGTGCCCTCAGGTATCGGTTGCCGACTCATACATCTGTGTTTACTTCAGAACTTTTTGCTATTGACAAAGCCATAGACTATGCTCTCAATTCTAGGCATGACTCATTTGTCATATTTTCAGATTCAAAATCAGCCCTTCAGGCAATTGCATCTTGTACTACGGACTCTCACGAGATCCAGGGCCGCATCGTTAATAAGTTGCATTCATGCAACAAGTCATTCACGCTGATCTGGGTGCCTGGTCATTGTCGTATCTGCGGCAATGAGCAGGCTGACTTACTTGCAAAGTCGGCTGTAGAGCTCGAGGAGACTTGGGACGTTCCTCGTGATCTACGGTCGAGTCTCTCTCTCGGAAAGAAATCAATAAATCTTCTGTGGCAAGGTCAGTGGACCAGACTCAATATTCCAACTTGTAAGCCGTACCTGGGCGACTGGGACACTGCCAACCGTCCCAGTCGCTTAGAAGAAAAAGTGTTGGCACGATTACGGCTGAATGCCACCATTTTAACCCACATAAAACCATATATGGAAAGACGCTTCCCACCGCACTGTGACATCTGTAATGCGGTGTTATCTATTAGTCATATCATCCTGCGCTGTCGGCGATTTATTCGTGAACGTGCTTCACTTATAAATTACTGCGGCGCAGTAGACGTCCCCTTCACCCTTTCCACCATCCTGGGTGATGGGGACATTGTTATGACTGATAAATTGATGGCTTTCTTGAGAGAGACCGGACTGATCAGAGTGATGTGACTTTTTTACTGCATGGTTATGGTTTTTATGAACAGTAAATATGTATATATTGTAATATTAATCAGGGTTGACAGTTGACATATTTTAAATAGTTCCTCCTCTCACCGATCTATTTCTAATATAGATGTCCCCTACATTAAGCCAAGTTCCTCGCCTGACAGTCACCAGATGATGAGTGCAAGTGTGCAATATAGGAAGGTATTGGGCACTTGCAGTCGATGGTGGTCTGCTGGGCGAGGTTCTTCACTTTTTGTACAAATTATGTAAATACATTATATTATCTTGCTTAAGTTATTCTAATTAGGGACGACAGCTGACGTATATGGAAATGTTCCTGACTCGTCTGGTTCCCTTTCATATATTGATGTCCCCTATATTAGGTTGTGCCTCGACTGACAGTCACCAGGTGATGAGTGCAGGTATGTAATGTAGAAAGGCATTACATATCTGTAGTCGATGGCGTTCTGTTAGTCGAGGTATTTTTACCATTAGTGTAGGTCTAGCTATTTGTCTCTGTAGGATTTAGTATAGGTTAGCGATTTGTCTGTTAGGTGATTAGTTTTAGGGTCTTTGGATTAGTTTGTCTTTATATTATAAGGTATAAAAAAATAAAAAACCAAGAAAAAATTAAAAAAATAAAAATGCAAAAAAAAATAAAAATAAATAAGATTCAAATTATTATATATATATGTACGTTTGCATGAAAGTGTGTCTGTATGTATGCATGGAAGTGTGTGTGTGTGTGTGTGTGGGTGTATGTGTATGTATGTATATATATATGTTTGTACTGTATATATATGTATATATGTTTAAATGTATATACATATATATATATATATATACTGTATATACAGGGCCTTAATAACCAGGGGCTTCGGCCCCAATGGTTGATAGGCCGGAAAAAAAAAAAAAAAAAAAAAAAAAAACTCGAACTGCGAGGAGAAAGAGCGACGAACCATGGAAGTGTGTGGACGTCCAGATCCCGTTCCTGCTGCAACCTCTCCTGCTGTTGCTCACGACCCGTTGAAGGGGGCAGACAGCAGGCCTCAGCCTTCTACGACCCAGACGAGGATCAGAGGTGCTGTGGTTTGGTTTAACGTTCGGGCGGGGTACGGTTTTATCAAACGCCAGGACACTGGCGTTGATATTTTCGTGCACAGTCAGGCAATTGCTAAACCAAATCCACGGCATCTCCAGCGCTCCCTAGGTGATGGTGAGACGGTGGAGTTTGTCCTCTTTGGAAGGCCCAAGGGTCCTGAGGCTAGGGACGTCACTGGACCGGGAGGGACTGCCGTGCAGGGCTCTGCCTATGCACTGCGGCGTCCCACGGTTTGGCAGCGCCAGCCCATGGATCAGGGGTGTTCAGGGGAGGTAAGCACCATCATCGAGATGTGCATCGCGATGGCAAAGGTTTTTTGTGGGGGTGATAAGGGGGCTTTGCGTGTTCTCCTTCCTAAGATCTTTAAGGAGAATGGGCTGCCCAACCTTATCATCCCCGAGTGCTTCATCTGTGATGTGCATACAGTCCCTCGCCGATGGGAGCGACGGGCTCGTAAGCCACGTCCAGCTATTCCTCGCCAGACTCCGAGGAAGAGGCTTAGGCTGGAGGCCCCCCTCAACCGAAGGACGACCTCTCAAGTTGACGACCTGGCCCCGGCCCCGGTTAACGATACGGCTACGACCACGGCGGAAGTACACCAGCCACCAGCAATGTCTGAGGAGGAGTGGGACTCGTCTGCCACTGCCTTCATGGCTGAGGAAGCGTCGACCGGCTCCTCAGCCGAGGAGGAAGTCGGGGAGTCCACTACTCCTCAGACAGAGGAGGGCACCCCATCTCGCCCTCCTATTATCGACCTTAAGGATCGGCTAGACGTAGCCTCCTATAGACACCGTCTGGCTCTCAGTGCTCACACCCGATTGTACCAGCTCGGAACAACAATATATACCACCCTCTACGATCTGCTTCAGGCTGACGATCGGGGTGAGAATATAAGACCTGTGCTGATTCTCAGGGGGGAGGAGGTGCGTCTAGCTGATCTTAGAGCATTTTATCACATGCTCCCACCTCGGCTGGCCCCCTAGATCGGCGGTGTGTGCAGTGAGAGAGTGACCAGTACTTTAATCATAAAACTCGGCTGGCCTAATGCCCCGAATAGAGGGTGATGGTCATTAAGCCAAAAACAAAAAAACAAAAAAAAACTCGAACTGTCTATATCTGTTTCCTGAGATTGCCTTTGCTTACTCACCTCTGGAGTGTACCCCCCACTGATCGCTCTGGGGTGTGAGTCACACACAGGTGCGTTCTCCCGAGAGTGGTTTGAGAGGGTAATCTCAGACTAGGTGTGTCTTCCCTAGGTGCTCTGTCCCTTGCTCATTTTTCTCTTTCTTCCCACTTCCCCCGTGAGGGGGAAGTGGTACTTATGGCGGACGCCCTTACTGCCTCCCCCCCCCTTCAGTGGGGGAGGTAGTCCTTACCATGACTGACCGGCCCCAGACTGACGGACACCAGACTTGATCCCCACTTGACGTTCCACTTGAGAATGTGATTTATGTAAAGCTTCATGCTTTAGATTCCACTCCCCTGTCCAGACTCAATCCCTTCATTGTCAAAAAGGTGATTGACCACGGTGCAGGAGAGGTGGAACAAGTAAAAAAACTTGGAAATGGAGACCTCCTAGTTAAGACGTTCAACTCCTCTCAGGTTAAAGACTTGCTGAAGCTGCACAAGTTTCACTGCCATGATGTCTAGGTCAAGATCCCAACATCCATGAATTCCTGCAAGGGTGTTATCATTTGCAGGGATCTCATGGTGATGAGTGAGGAAGAGATCATACAGGAACTTGCTCAGCAAGATGTCATTGATGCCCATTTTATGTTTCGTTTTCAGGAAGGAATAAGGACGAAAACAGCCACAATAGTCTTGACTTTTGGGAAAAGATCTCTACCTACAAATGTGAAAGTAGGATATGAAATTGTAAATGTCAGACTCTACGAAGATTGTGCAATATCGCACTCTTTCCATAATGCACAATTTTCGGCTGGGCGGATTCAAGCAACCCTTGACTCCGTCCACCAATGGGCCTTGCAGTGGGGATATAAGTTTCCGTCCATAAGTGTGCCGCTGTAGTTTTTACAACTCATAATGTACCTAATTTGTGCTTAACTTTGGATACTCAGGTGATACCTTTTCAAAATTCTGTAAAGTTTTTAGGAATTCATTTTGTTCGTCGGTTGAACTTCAAAATTCGTGTTAATACTTTGATTGCTCATTGAGATAAATCAGTAAATGTCCTCAAGTACCTAGCGGGTACTATGTGGGGTGCCGACAGAAAATCTTTATTAACCCGCCCCATCCCAACGTTTTCTGGGTAGTGGTACGCCCCAGTCCAGACATTTTTGGACCTTTTTTTTTTTTTTGGCTCAAACATCCGCTTTTGGTGAGAAACGTCGAAAATTCATAGAGAAATCGCTCAACTGAGGTATAAAATACTCGATCAGGTAGGAGTACCTCCTTACCTTACAGGGTTTTCTATCAGGCTGACTGCAAAGAAAACGAGTTCTGTGGGAGGATAACTATTCTACACCACTCATAAACGGTATTTATTTATTTATTTGGTACGAATTTATATGTAGTACGAGAGTATATTAGTTTTCAAATGGTAATATAGGCATTATAAGCATTGTTTCACTCACTAACTCATCACCATTCCTGACCTTTTTTTGCCACATTACCTGACCATCATTTCTGACTGTTTCTTCCTCTAATGTTTGTCCACCACATTGTCATCGATTGGGGAATCACTCTGGCCCTCAATTTCGTACCGTGGCATGACATGGCTTTACTGGCCAGGTCACTGATAATAGGTGAATTGCTGAGAAAAGGTCATGCAGGGGAGGGAGGGGGTCATGCTGGGTAAGGCATTGTCCCTGCCTGGCATCTTGTAGAGGAAGGTGTCCCGTGTATACGTGCCAAAAATTACTCGCGAAAATTGAAAATTGTGCAAATTAGGGACCTTGCAATGTTGCCGCATTAATTTACATCTCCGGGATATGAGTGCACATCATGTGAGGACGTGAATTCACGTCTCTGGGACGGGGTGGGTTAATGGTGTATAAGTCCCTTATGCGATCAAAGCTAGACTATGGCGCACAGGTGTATCGCTCGGCATCCGATGCCACACTGAAAGTATTGGATGTGTTACAAAATAAATGTTTGCGAATGTGTCTTGGAGCCATCCGGTGTACACGTGTAGCTCATATGGAAGTGGAGGCGAATGTGTCTTCCCTCCATATTCGCTGTGACCACCTGGTTTGGTCCTATGGACTACGAACATTTAGGAAAAGTAATATTGGCAATGTGGCCTGTACCCCCCCTGCTTCAATACCACCACCCTCTGCGGGGGGGGGGGTATCGGCCACTTGCTGTTCACCTCCACTTACTGACTCAGGAGCTTGGTGTGGACCTCAGTAACTGTGACAAGTTGGTGTTAAAAAATATAGCGCCTTGGGAGCCACCCGGCTTTATCGTTGATGTATCATGGCTCCCAGCACCAAAAGCCAAGGCGCTGGAGACGGAGGTCCACCACTTGTTTTGTAACATCATCGTTCATCACTTGTGGTCCCATCAATTGTCCACCGACGGCTCCAAATCAAGTGAATGTCTGTGTGCAAGTGTGTGGTCGACTGAATGTGCACTTAGGTATCGGTTGCCGACTCATACATCTGTGTTTACCTCCAAACTTTTTCCTATTGACAAAACCATAGACTACGCTCTCAATTCTAGGCATGACTCATTTGTCATATTTTCGGATTCAAAAACAGCCCTTCAGGCAATTGCATCTTGTACTACGGATTCTCACGAGATCCAGGGCCGCATCGTTAATAAGTTGCATTCATGCAACAAGTCATTCACACTGACCTGGGTGCCTGGTCATTGTCGTATCTACGTCAATGAACAGGCTGACTTACTTGCAATGTCGGCTGTAGAGCTTGAGGAGACTTGGGAGGTTCCTCGTGATCTACGGTCGAGTCTCTCTCGCAGAAAGAAATCAATAAATCTTCTGTGGCAAGGTCAGTGGACCAGACTAAATATTCAAACGTGTAAGCTGTACCTGGGCGACTGGGACTCTGCCAACCATCTCAGTCGCCTGGAAGAAAAGTGTTGGCTCGTCTACGGCTTAATGCCACCTTAATAACTAACCTGAAACCTTATATGGATAGACAATTTCCACCGCACTGTGACATCAGTGATGCGGTGTCATCTATCAGTCATATCATCCTGCGCTGTCGGCGATTTATTTGTGAACGCGCTTCAATTATAAATTACTGTGGCGCAGCAGACGTCCCCTTCACCCTTTCCACCATCCTGGGTGATGGAGACATTGTTATGACTGATAAATTGATGGCTTTCTTGAGAGAGACCGGACTGATCAGAGTGATGTGACTTTTTTACTATAGGGTTTTTGTTTTTATCGACTGTAAATATGTATATATTGTACTATTAATTAGGGCTGACAGTTAACATATTTGAAATAGTTCCTCCTCCCACAGATCTGTTTCTAATATAGATGTCCCCTACATTAAGCCAAGTTCCTCGCATGACAGGCACCAGCTGATGAGTGCAAGTGTGCAATATAGAATGGTATTGAGCAGTTACAGTCGATGGTGGTCTGTTGGGCGAGGTTCTTCATTTTTGTACATATTATGTGAATATATTATGACATTTTGCTTAAGTTATTCTAATTAGGGCCGACAGCTGACGTATATAGAAATGTTCCTGACTCGTCTGGTTCCCTTTCATATATTGATGTCCCCTATATTAGGTCGTGCCTCGACTGACAGTCACCAGGTGATGAATGCAGGTATGTCATGTAGAAAGGCATTACATATCTGCAGTCGATGATGTTCTGTTAGTCGAGGTATTTTTACCATTAGTGTAGGTCCAGCTATTTGTCTCTGTAGGATTTAGTATAGGTTAGCGATTTGTCTGTTAGCTGATTAGTTTTAGGGTCTTTAGATTAGGTTTCTCTTTATAATATAAGGTATAAAAAATATAAAACCAAAACAAAGTAAAAAAAAATTTATAAAAAAATAAATAAAATAAACAATATTATATATATATATATGTACCTGTGCATGAAAGTGTGTCTATATGTATGCATGGAAGTTTGTGTGTGTGTACGTATATATATATATATATATATATATATATATATATATATATATATATATATATATATATATATATATATATATATATATATATATATATATATATATACGGCCCTAATGACCATTGGCTTCGGCCCCAGTAGTTGATAGGCCAGAAAAAAAGAAAAAAAAAAAAAAAACTCGAGTTGAACTTTCATGGACGGTCGTGGAGAGCCCAGACGTGTATTCGTTGCTCTCTCCTCTATCGTTCTAGGGCTACCTCATCGGCAATAGTTTTGTACATAGCCCAATAAAGTTAGGTTAGCTAGATCTCATTTACCTCCCAGGCCTATTAGAGATATAGTATGTGTTAATATCTACTTACCGAGATCGCCTTTGCTTACTGAGCTCTGGAGTGTACCCCCCACTGATCGCTCTGGGGTGTGAGATACACACAGGCGCGTCCTCCCGAGAGTGGTTTGAGAGGGTAATCTCAGACTAGGTGTGTCTTCCCTGGGTAATTTCTCCCTTGGTCGTTTTTCTCTTTCTTCCCACTTCCCCCTCACGGGGGAAGTGGTCCCTATGGCGGACGTCCCTGCTGCCTCCCCCCCTGAAAGGGGGGGAGGTATTCCTGACCGACCCCCGACTGTCTCACGGACGGACTGCCCCCAGACTGAACGGCCCCAGACACGTAAACCGCTAGACATAAATGTAAATAACGCATCCTTTGTCTTAATTCATGCGGTTGGTTCCACTCCCCTGTCTAGCCTCAATCCCTTCATCATCAAGAAGGTGATTGATGGGTTTGCAGGTGAGGTGGAACAAGTGAAAAAACTTGCAATTGGAGACCTTCTCGTAAAAACTATGAATTCAGCCCAAGTAAAGGATTTGCTGAAACTGAGCAAGTTCCACAGTTATGATGTCCAAACAACGATACCCCACTCCATGAATTCCTGCAAGGGTGTTATCACCTGCAGGGATCTTGTCCTTATGGAGGAAGAAGAAATTGTACAGGAACTTGCTCAGCAAGATGTAATAGAGGCGAGGTTCATTACCAGATTCTCGGAAGGTATAAGGACGAAGATCGCAACAGTTATCTTGACTTTTGGCAAAATATCTCTCCCTACTAATGTGAAAGTAGGACACGAAATTATCAATGTGAGACCATATATTCCCAATCCCCTTCGTTGTGCAAAGTGTCAGCTCTATGGACACCACGAACAGGCATGTCAGGCTTCCAACTTCGTGTGTGGCAGTTGCGCGACTGTAGGACATTCTGCTGAACACTGTTCATATGAGACTGAGTACTGCTTTCACTGTAACGATGCTCACTCCACTTCCTCGAGGGTTTGTCCCAAGTGGAAGGAGGAGAAAGAGGTCTGCACAGTGAAGGCATCTAAGGGCATTTCCTTTTAAAATGCAAGGAAGAAGGTGAAGGAGTTGCATGCAACTCCCAAGCCTAATATCTCCTATGCATCGGCAGTTGTGTCCCGTCCCGTGATGTGCACCGTGGAAATGCAGACTGACCTTACATTCGCTCCTCATGCCCCACGCCCTACCTCTTAGTCTAAGCCTCCTGTACGCTCCAACTCTCTTACAGACATCCCTGTCACTACTTCCTACTCTCAGGCTGCCGCTGCTCCTTCGCAGTCTGTTTGGCCAAAATCGAAGTCCGACAAGGCTGATAAGATTAATCTGACCACCCTCACTAAATAGTCACGTCCTCATATCCTTCCCTCTCCTGGTCCAGCAAGGGAGAGAAAGAGTAGCTCTTCCTCGGTGGAGCCTGGGAGCCATGTTATCGATGAGAATATGGAGGTTTCCATGAGCAAGCACCGGGATAGATCCCCCAGTAGTCGCTCGCCTGCTGGCAGGTGGCAAAAAAAGACCAAACACACAGGCCCCCAACGTAAATCTTAATCCGCTGCATTCACTGTGTTACAATGGAATTGTAGGGGTCTTAGTAATAAATTACACAATATAGCTCTCTTGCTTTCACTTCACAGGCCAGACGTTGTTTGTTTACGGGAGATGCGCTCGGAGGATCATCCTGATCCTCCACAGTTCCAACACTACTACTCGTATAGAAGATATGAAGGTCTGACCTTCTATACAAGTTGCCATATTCACACACAAATCACACCCACAAACAGAAGTGATTCTAAATTCTACTCTGGAAGCTGTCGCATGCAGAGTAAAATTTAATAACATGTATCTGTCTATTTGCTCTCTGTACTGTCCTCCACATGGCCTCATTGATAGTGATGGTTTATATTCACTATTTGAACATCTTCCTGGAAATAAGTTAGTGCTGGGCAATTTTAACATCGATCACTATCAATGGGGTAGCTTGAGGATCGATGGTTGTGGGGAGCAAGTAGCCGACCTAATACTACAGTCCAACTGCTGTCTTCTGAACGATGGTAGAGCGACTCGTGTAGATGATCGTACTGGTAGCTTTTCGGCCATTGACTTATCTTTGGCCTCCCCTGGTATACATCAAGATTTCTCATGGGTCCCTTATGACGACTCCTTGGGAAGTGATCATTTACCCATCTGTCTTTTTTATACACGCGACATTGTTTCGGACCCTCCACCTCCAAAATTTAATTATAAGAAAGCAGACTGGGGATCCTTCTCAAGGATCGCTAATTTAGATATATCTGGGGAGACCATAGATGTTAAGGTCGAAAATGTAACTACTTCCATATTACACACAACTGAGGCTGCTATTCCCAAGACTTCTACAGTTCATGCGAAGCATAGAGCACACTGGTAGACGCCGGATTGCCGACAAGCATTAAGGAAATGCAGTAGGAGATACAGGATTTTTGATAGTCAGCCCATTGTGGAAAATTTTATTGCATACAAACAGGCACTGGCTTAGGCAAGGAGAATAATTAAAGGGCCAAACGTGACTCCTGGCAGTCCTTTGTGTCTACGGTGACTCGTACTACACCGTTAAATCGAGTCTGGTCCACTATAAGAATATTAAATAACAAAGGCCCATACTTCCCTATCACCATCCTGTAGGTGAACAATACCATCTATGACGAGCCCGTGGATGTTGCTAACATCATCGCCAGGAGTTTTTCTCATGTAAGTAGCTCAGCCAATTATGATCCGCGTTTTCAAAATCATAGACGCACGGCTGAGCTACAGATATTAGACTTCGCCACAGAAGACGTAGACTCCCCGTACAACCAAAAAGTTTATGCTAGATGATCTGCTCCTTGCCCTTAAATCCTGTAAAGACACCAGCCCTGGACCTGACACCATCACGTATGGTATGATCCAGCATCTTAATCAGGACAACCTGGTTAAGATGTTAGCATTGTACAATGAGATTTGGGCGTCTCGAACGTTCCCAGACTCATGGCACTTTGTGCACGTCATACTGATACCCAAAGAAGCTGGTCGTCTTATGAATCCCACTTCATTTCGTCCTATTGTGTTGCCTTCTTGTTTGTGTAAGGTCATGGAACGTATGGTAAACAATAGGCTTCTTTTTGTTTTAGAGTCAAAGAATTTGTTAAATGATCAACAATGTGGCTTCTGTAAATACAGAAGTTCACTAGATCATTTAATGAATTTGGAGCATTGTATTGCAGAGGCATTTGCCAATAAAGAATTCATGTTTGGGGTGTTCTTGGACATCCATAAAGCCTATGACATGACATGGCAACACGTAATACTAATGAAGCTCTATGCTTATGGTTTAAGAGGAAATTTGCCTATTTTTATTTCAAATTTCTTAAGGGACAGGACTTTCTCAACGTAACATTGGATATACTTATCCAGGAAAACGGGGTGCCGCAGGGAAGTGTGCTTAGTCCTACTTTATTTAGCATTATGATCAATGATATTCTGTCATCAGCTCCCATCCCCAGGAATCTTAAATACTCGCTCTACGCTGACGATTGTGCAATATGGCACTCTTCCCATTATGCACAATTTTCGTTTGGGTAGATTCAAGCAGCCTTTGACTCCATCCACCAATGGGCCTTGCAGTGGGGATTTTAAGTTTTCCGTCCCTGAGTGTCCCGCTGTAGTCTTCACTAATCGTAATGTACCTAATTTGTGCTTAATCTGGACCTTTTCAAAAATCTGTAAAGTGTTTGGGAATACATTTTGATCGTCATTTGAACTTCAAAATTCATGTTAATAATTTGATTGCTCGTTGTAATAAATCAGTTAATGTCCTCAAGTACCTAGCGGATAGTACCTGGGGTGTCAACAGTAAATCTTTATTAATGATGTATAAGTTCCTTATTCGATCGAAGCCAGATTATGGCGCACAGGTGTATGGCTCGGCATCCGATGCCACGCTGAAAGGATTGGATGTGTTGCAGAATAAATGTTTGTGAATGTGTCTAGGAGCCGCCCGGTGTACCAGTGTAGCTCGTATGGAAGTGGAGGCGAATGTGCCTCCCCTCCGTATTCTCAGTGACCACCTGGCTTGGTCCTATGGCCTCAGAACATTGAGGAAAAGTATTATCAGCAATGTGGCCTGTACTCCCCTGTGTCAATTCCACTGCCTATTCGTGGTCTTCCTCAGCCTTACACCTCACGCATCAGACCTAGTTATCTTTTTCACCAATCACTTATTATCCATTCTCTCCATATACCCAAACCATCGCAATACCCTCTGTTCAACTCGATCAGCCATCTCCCGCACAACTCCAGTTCTCCTTTGCACTTCATTATTTCTCACTCAATCCATATGGGTCACTCCACACATACTCCTCAGACACCTCATCTCCATTACATTCAAACTTTTCCTTTCTGTTACACCCATAGTCCACGTTTCCGCCCCATATAACGCAGTTGGTATCACAACACCCTCATACAGCCTTCTCTTTACATTCAATCTAAGCGAACGACATCTAAACATTTTTTTCATTCCTCACAGCACCTTTCCTACTTCATTCATTTTAAACTTCACTTCTGCATCTATTCTTCCATCCACAGCAACATATGACCCTAAATACTTAAAACAATCTACCCTCTCAAGCAACTCACCATTCAAAACTATATTCATTCTCCCACCAGCTGCCAACCTCGTACACTTCATCACTTTACTTTTATTCTCATTTACTTTCAATTTCCTCATTTCACACACCCTTACAAACTCCTCTACCAACTGTCTCAATCTCTCCTCTGAATCATCCACCAGTGCAATTTCATCTGCAACCAGCAGCTGCTTCAGATTCCACTCTCCACCATTAACATTCACCAGACTCAGACCTCCACCTAAAACTCTTGCATTCACCTCCCTTACAACACCATCCATGTAAATATTAAACAACCAAGGCGACATTGCACATCCATGCCGTAGCTCCACGCTCACGGGAAACCAATCACTCACAGTATTTCCCACTCTTACACACGCTCTAATATTTACATAAAAATCTTTTCACTCCTTTTAGTAACCTACAATGAAGTCCGTACAATCTTAAAACATTCCACAAAGCCTCCCTATCAGTTTTATCATACACTTTGTCTAAATCCACGAACGCCCAAAACACATCCTTCCCTTTCGCTAAATACTTTTCACACACCTGTCTCACAGCAAACACCTGATCCACGCATCCCCTCCCTCTCCTAAAGCCACACTGCTTATCACCAATCACTCCCTCTATACCCTCTCTATCTCTCATAATTAACACTACCATACACCTTACCTACAACACCCAACAGACTTATACCCCTAAAGCTAGTACATTCATACTTATCACCCTTACCTCATCGAACTGAAGGGATTAAAATGCCGATTTCGTATTCAGGAAAGATTTTATCCAGTTTCTCCAACAAACAAGTCTTCATACTAAACCCTACTTACACTAACTTGGCTTAAAATGACCTCTCCATCTTGAATGCAGAGATATAATAATATATTAAATCGTGAACATGATGCTACTCATGAAAAAGTGCTATGCAAAGGATATAATGCCACAGCATTGTCTTCTGCCACTGCGATGCATGATATAAGCCATGCAAGGACGTAAATCTGACAGTTAAAGTGACAGAACCACAGTGAACTGTTATCGAATTTTCTTTTGTCACATTAATATTAACTATTAATTTTTTTTTTGTCACATTAATATTGAATCAATTTTTTTTTTCAAGTTATTTTAATACTGACTTTTTTTTGTGTGTTTGGTCATATTAATACTGAGTGTAGTTTGATAATTATTTGTTAGGTATTATTAGTCAAGACAAACGCATATACATACAGTTTAGGCTCTTCAAAGATATGTTTTTGCCACATCACTGAGTTAACCAAACTACTTAGTTCAACTAGGAAGGATCTCCAGTACTTAGAGAGGTAATGGAGGCATTAGCTAACTCACCCAGTTCAAAACTTATCCCCTAAATTGAATAAATCCCCCTGAAGAAAGCAAGAATGAAAAATGAAATACATCACAGGAGTGAAGGGGCGTATCACTACGATCTTTGGTTCCCTGTGTTGAAGAGGGACGCCTTATGTGGTGGTGCCGACACAACCATCCAGCTACACTGCTCGATGACACAATTCGCCCTCCAATCTCCCTATCCCCTGCAAGGACGATGGTGGACTAGGAGGGAAACTTCAGTCTGCAGTCCACTCGGTTCACGTTTCGGATAAGCCTGGAGCTTTAACACAGCAAATTACTGGTCCCCATTTCAGTTCTGATCCACAGGCTGAGAATAAAGACAGAGAGTGACAACTGCATGCACAGGAAATAGAATGAAGGAATGACAAGGAAAACACCCACAAATTTCCACAGGCTACGACACACAACCGTCCCAAAGCACTAAGGAGAGCAGCTATGTGCATTGGAGACGGACTGAAGGGTTGATGACAGAGCGACCTCTTGTCTACTGGGAGCCAAGCAGATTTTGGCTGGGTACTGAGATAACTGCTGATAGGGTGTCGGTGTTGTGTTGGCTGGGTACTGAGATAACAGCTAATAGGGAGTCGGTGTTGTGTTAATTAAATTCCCTAAGCCAATGTTGTATACAGGGCAGATTGTAATTATTACTCCATTAGACACTCACCTGGCATTGTCTCATGTGATGCGGGGATGGCTCATTCTGCTGACGTGGGCGTGGGTATGGCAGTGGGAGTAGAAAATATGTAAATAATGCAAGAGAGACACTGCTTACACTGAACCGTCCTAGCAGCACACAGGAAATCGGCCTGTTGAGTGGAAGAGAAACTTAATATATGATACCACCTTGTATTTTACAGTTTTGGTTCATCTTTCATTTCATACAGACACCATTCATTTCACAACCAAACCAGGCGAGACAGACTCAGAGACAGACTTTCGCCTTCCTGTCCTGATTTTCATTTTTTTTTTTTTTTTGTTCGCAGGAAGGACAAGAAGAGACGTGTGCAGAAAGTTCCAAAGTCTCGAATTGATCCTACAGGGAGAAAAAAAAAAAGCATCCCACCCAGTATCACCATTACCCCACGGCACCCGAACCACCCACATCATTAACCCACTGCACCCCAGCCATCCCCACCATTACCTCACTGCATCCCACCGAAGGCCATCATTACCCAACTACACCCCAGCCAACCCTGCCATTACCTGATCCAACTACTCCATTCCCCAACTGCATTCCATCCAACCCCACCATTCCCCATTGCACCCCACACAACCCCATCGTTACCACACTGCACCCCAACCAACCCCACCTAACCCCACTGCACCCAATCAAGCCCTATCAGTACCCCACTTCACCCAACCCAAATCCACCATTACCCCACTGCATCCCAACCAACCCCATCATTTCCCCACTGCACCCAACCGAACCCCATTATTACCCCACTGCACTCCACCAATACCCCATTGCACCCCACCAAACCTCACCAATATCCCATTGCACCCCACCGAACCCCACCAATACCCCATTGCACCCCACCAAACCTCACCATTATGCCATTGCACCCCACTGAACCCCACCATTACCCCATTGCACCTCACCAAACCTCACCATTATCCCACTGCACCTCACCCAACCCCATCATTACCTCAGTGCACTCATCCCAATTCTTCCATTGCCCCAGTGAACCCACCCAACCCCACCATTACCTCACTGCATCACGCCCAACTCCATCATTATTCCACTGCATCTCACCTAACCCTACATATACCACACTACATCCGACCCAACCTTACCATTATCCCACCCAACCCCAACCAACCTTGTCATTATCCGACTGTACCCCACCCAGCCATATCATTGACCCACTGCACCCATCCCAACCCCACCATTACCTCATTTCACCCCACCCAACCATTCCATTACCCAACTGCACCACACCCAACCTCACCAATACCCCACTTAACCCCCAAACTACCTCACTTAACCCCACCATTACCCTACTTCATCCTACCTAACCCCATGATAATCCCACTACACTGCACCAAGGCCACCATTACCTCACTGCACCCTAGCCAACCTCTCCATTACCCAACCAAACCTCTCCATTCCCCCACTGCACCCCACCCATTCCCATCATTGATCCATTGCACCCCACCCAACCCCACCATTACACTACTGCACCCCACCCCACCCAACCCTACTGCAATCAACCTAACCCCACCATCATCCCACGGCACCCAGCCCAACCCCATCATTACCCTACTGCACCCACCCAACCCCACCATTGCCCCACTGCACTCCACCCAACCTCATCATTACCCCACTGCACCCCACTCAGCGGCAATATTATCCCACTGCACGCCATCCAACACAAAAATTACCCCTCTGCACACCACCCAAACCCCACCATTACCTCACTGCACCCCACTTACCCTTACCCCACTGCACCCCTCTCAACGCCAACGTTACTCTACTGTACCCCACCCAACCCCATTATTAGGCGCGTCCACACGTGTACTCGAACATATGTTGGCAACACAGCTGGCCAGAATCAGGTGGGGAACATGTTTGCAGCAGTATTTGGACAGATGTATGCAAATATGTTTCGGTGAAGCTTCGAACACTGGCAGCAGAGGTGATGGGATAAGTGTGTCCGTACGAGGCAGCTGAGACTTCATCATGATGTTGCCAACATGATCTGGATGCTGCTGCTCCCAACATATTTGCAGCGCGTTCGTTACTGTATTGCTTACACGTTGCCAGTACTTGTTTGAGCACACATGTGAACGCGCCCTTACAACAGCACCCCACTCAACCCCATCATTACGTCACGGCACCCCACCTAACCTCATCATAAACCCACGGCACCCGAACTAATCCCATCATTACCCCACTGCACCACACCTAATCACACCATTACCTCATTGCACCCGAGTAAAGTCCAACATTACCCCCACCCAACCCTGCAATTAACTCACTGCACCCAACCCAACCCCACCATTACCTCACTATACCCCACCCTTAACTACAATAACCCCACTGCACCCCACCCAACCACTCCATTACTCCAATTCACCACACCCAACCTCACCATTACATCACTGCACCCCACCCAACCCCACCATTAGCCCAATTCACCGCACCCAACCCCACCATTACATCACTGCACCCCACCCAACCCCACCATTACCCCACAGCATCTTATCCAACCCCACCATTACTCGACTTCACCCCACTGACCCCATCATTACCCTATCCAACCCCATCCAACCATGTCATTCCCCCAGGGCACAACACCCAACCCTATCGAACCAAATCATTACCCCATTGCAACCCACCCAACCCCATCATTAGCTCACAGCACCATATTCAGCCCCATCACTACCCCATTTCATCCCACCCAACCCCACCATTACCCAACTGCACCCTACCCAACCCTGCCATTACCCCACTTCACCCCATTTAACCCCATCATTACCTCACAACACCCCACCCAACTCCACCATTACCCCATTTCACCCCACCCAAACCCATCTTTACTCAACTGCACCCTACCCAACCCCATCTTTACCCCACTTCACCTCCTCCAACCCAATGATTACCAGACTGCACCACACCCAAACCCACCATTTCCCCACTGTAACTCACCCAACGCCATCATTATCCCAGTGCACCCCACCCTACCCCACCATTCCCCTAATGCACTCCTCCCAACTCCACCATTTCCCTAATGCACCCCACACAACCCCATCATTACCCCACTGCACCCCACCCATCCCTTCCATAACGCACTGAACCCCACGAGTCCCATCATTACCCCACTGTGCCCAACCCAACCCCACCTAACCCAGCCATTACCTCACTGCACCCCACCCAACCCCACCATTACCCCACTGTACCCCACCCAACCCCATGAAAACCCCACTTCACTCACCCTACCCCATCATTACCCCACTGAACCCCACCTAACCTCACCATTACTCTACTCCATCTCACCCAACCCCACCATTATCTTCCTGCACCCCACCCAACCCCACCATTACCCCACCGAACCTTACCCAACCCCAACATTACTCCACAACATCCCGCCCAACCCGATCATTATCCTAGTGCAAACCACCCATCCCCTTCATTACCTACTGCACTCCACCCAGCCCCATCCTTTCCCCATTTCACCTAACCCAACCAAAATCATTACCCTGCTGCAACTATTCCACCCCCACCGAACAGCAGCATTACCACTCTGCTCTCCATCCAACCTCACCATTGCCCTACTGCATCCCACCCAATCCCACCATTACCCCACTGCACCCCACCCAGCCCAATCATTGCCCCCACTGCACACCGCACAACCCCACCGTTGTCCCATTGTACTCCACCCAACCCCACCATTGCACCATTGCACGCCACCCAACCCCATCATTACCCCACTACTCCCCACCCAACCCTACCATTACCCCACTGCACCCACCCAGCCCCATCATTACCCCACTGCACCTCACCCAACCCCAGCATTACCCCACTAGATCCCTCTTAACCCCTACATTGCCCCACTGCATCCCACCCAACCCCACCATAACCTCAGTGCACCCCACCCAACCCCACCATTACCCCACTGCACCTCACCCAACTCTACCGTTACCCCACTGCACCACATCCAACCCCATCATTACCCCCCTACTCCCCACCGAACCCCACCATTACCCCACTGCACCACATCCAACCCCATCATTACCCCACTACTCTCCACCCAACCCCACCATTACCCCACTGCACCACATCCAACCCAATCATTATCCCACTGTACCTCACCCAACGGCATCATTTCCCCACTGCATCCCACGCAACTCCACTATTACCCCAATGCAATCATTGCACCCCACCGAACCCCGTCATGACCCCACCATATCCCACCCAACCCCACCACTATCCCACGGTACTCCACCAAACACCTTAATCCCGTCATTGGTGGCTGCAAATAAATCGCCCACACGTTGCCCTTGTCTCTGCCATTTGGCTGCCCTCCATCGAACTCACGCTCTCCTTTCTCACTTATCTCTCCACTCCATCTGTCTCATCCTTGGTGTCTCCCCCCCCCCTTCCCTCTCGCCCTCTCGCTATCAATCTTCTCATACACTCTTCTAGTCAGTCTCTCGTTCTCCATCCTTTCCACCCCATTCTTCCATCTCATCCTAGTTCGATCCTTACTACTCTCCCCCTCCGTCTCACTCGCATAATCTCTTTTAGTCAGTCTTTCATCCTCCATCCTCTCCATGCACAAAATTCCCAATGGATAAAGTTCCCTGTACCTATACTGTGTTTTCTTTAAGCAGGAGTAAAAATGCCATTTCTTCATCTTGACTGTTGATCTATTCACTAGACATTAACACTAGAATATGATGCTGGTCACGAAGAAGTTCTGTGGAATGGATGTACAGCCGTAGTATTGCCTTATTCTGCCACTAAGCAACGGGAAACAAGCTGCGAAATGTCGAAAATCTCAGCCGAGTACAACTGCATGAACTTTAGGTGAGTGGATTTGGTAAAGAGTACTTGTTGCTTAGGGTTATTTTTTTTATGTATCTGTCTCGGGGCATAGGCTTCATAGCCTGTTCTCAAGGCCCAGTAATCCTCTTATATACCATTGAGAGAGAGAGAGAGAGAGAGAGAGAGAGAGAGAGAGAGACATAGACAGACAGACAGACAGACAGACAGACAGACAGAGACAGACAGACAGACAGACAGATTGAAGGACTTGACTTAGTTTTCCTTAAGGTCGTTATGTCTTTGTCTGTGATTACACCACTTTGCCTGGCACTGAGGGGTTAAGGCTGCAAGCAGCAGTACTAGCGCTACAACACACAACACCTGCTTCCCCATCTTCTTACTCAGGTCTCGGGCAACTGCAATGTAGAGAGATTGATCTTGATTCCTTGGCGCTTCTGAGTGTTCTGTTGTTCTCGGTCTGGCTCACTACAGGTCAATTCGTCACTGCCTTCCTTAGTGACCCATATTTGTCATGCTGATCTTTTCCATTCATTTAATTAGTGCTGATGTTAAAAAATTATATTGTATTGTGCTGCAGATAATTCATTGCTTCTCTACCTTTACCTACGATAGTTTATTTCTTGAAGAAGGAATGGAATAAAAGAAACCCTTGAAAAATATAAGGAAAGACACCAGTGATATCATGACCAAGTAATTCATTATTCAAGATGAGATCTATTAATGAAGTACTTTTAATGCAGTCCTAGAGATTGGCTCACCAGGGGATAGTAAAATCATCCATTACAACACGTCAATCATTTTGACTTTTTAATTAATGCCAGTGTAACTTTTAAATGTTTCATAATTGCTACTTTCATATTTAAAAGCAATATAAAGTATGATTTATTGATTCAAGTATAAATTAGTGTTTAATTATCTGTATTGAACTGAATAAAGGTAGTGTGATCAAAAGCCTTGAAAATGACATACAAACACATAATTTTGCAGTGATAGTTTTCCCACACCCTTCACGTGAGGGAAGGGGATGGCCCATAGGGGGCATTGCAAAATATATATATATATATATATATATATATATATATATATATATATATATATATATATATATATATATATATATATATATATATAGAGAGAGAAAAACACGAAATTTTGCACAGTACTAGACATTCAGGCCAGGTTCAGGTGGGGAGGCACCCCCGAAGATTGTCCTTTACCGGGGAGAGGAGGTGTTAGCCCCAGGGGTCCTGGTTAATACTGATTTGAACAGCCATTAATATTTTATATATGATAACGACATTTGCACAAAGATAAGTCTGCACCCATATCAAGTTTTAGGCAGGGTGGGACTTCACAGCCCCCAGCGGGGAGCTGACTTTTTTCCCTACGAATACAAAATTGTATGCAGTGACAGACCTCCTCCCAGATTTTTATGTGGAATTAACCTTCGTGGGGCCTACTCCCCTCTCAAAAATAGTTATTTTTTTCCATTAAAATATTTCACGACGGTTGCGGCTATCAAAAGTGCCTGTCTTGTTCTGATGGATTTTTCTTCCTCTGCAGTACTTATTTTCTCCATCATTCTCGACGTATACGGTGGTCATTCTCTCTTATTCCTCGACCTTCTGACTGTTTTCATTTTTTGAATCTGCGAAAAATATATTTTTAGTCTTCTTTTTCTTACCTCTTTACTTCTCTTTCTCTGTGTTTCCACACATTCCTTTACACTCTTTTCCATGATGTTGATTTTTAAGCTCAAGACATGCACAGAAGAAATATGTGCAGCATATGAGGCGATAGGTGGGGTGAAAAGAAGACGAAAGGGATGCAAGGAACAGCATGAAGAGGCGAGACAGGCTGTGGAGCAAAAGAAGAAAGCATATGGTGTGTAGATGGGATGCAGGGGCAGGGAGGATGTTGAGAAAAGGAAGAGAGAGTTATATGTAGAGAGGAAGAGAGAGATGAAAAGATTAGTAAGAGAGAGTAAGAAGGGAGCAGATGGGGAATTTGGAAGGATCTGAATGTAAAATAGAGGGAATGTAAGAAAATGTTCTGGACACAGGTAAAGAGAGGTAGACAGGGTGATAAAGAAATTAGTCGGGGAGTGAAAGATAAAAATGGGAAATTGTTAGTGGCGAAGGGAGAAAAAGTAAGCAGATAGAGTGAACACTTTAAGGAACTATTACACATAGTGAGTGAAAGTAATGCGATTATAAGTATAAGGCTGGGGAATGGTTGGGAGAAGGAGGGAGGTGGTATGGGAGGAAGAGATCAGTAGGATGGAGGTGGTGGAAGCAATGAAGAAAGTAAAAATGAGGAAAGCCTCAGGAACTCATAGAGTTTGTGGTGAAATGCTGAAACTTGGGGGAGAGATATTAGTACAATGGATGTGGAATACGTGTAGATTGGCTGGGAAGAAGGTAGCGTCCCAGAGGATTGGAAGTCAAGTGTAATTATTCCCCTGTACACAGGGAAAGGGGAAAAGGAAGTGTGTGTTAATCATAAGGACATTTGTTTTCTTAGTGTAATAGGAAAAATATATGGTAGGATACTTATTCACAGAGTTAGGGAAATAACAGAGGAATTAGTTGGAGAAAAACAGAGAGGTTTTAGGAAGGGATGAGGTTGTGTAGATCAGTTCTTTAGTGGAAAAGTTTCTAGATAAGGGAAAGAAGTTGTAAGCGGCCCCCATGGATTTGGAGAAAGCATATGACACGGTGTATAGGCAGGGAAAGTGGAAAATTTTAAGACTATATGGGGTAAATGGTAAGTTGTTGAAATGCCGTGAATAACATGTATGAGGGTGCTAAAGCTCCAGTGCGTGTGGATAGTGAACTGAGTGATTTTTTCTGTCTGACTGTTGGATAGAAACAGGGATGTGCCATGTCTCCATGGTTATTTAATTTGTACATGGATGGGGTTATAAAGAGATACAAGGTAGGGGAGTGGAAGTTGGAGTGGCCCTAATGAGGGTAGACAACGTTTGTAGACTTCCTGATCTGTTGTGTGCAGATGATACTGTGTTGTTAAGTGAAGACGAAGGAGAACTGAAAGGCTTAGTAAATGAGTTTGGGAAAGTGTGTAAGAAACGGAATCGAAAGGCGAGTATAGTGAGGAGTAAAGTTATGGCCTTCGAAAGAAATTAAGTCACTGAATGTACGTACAGTGAGGTTCGATAATGACCAAATGGAAAATGTGAGTACATTTAAGTACTTGGGTAGTGTGATGAGTAACGATGAAAGTTTGGAGGATGAAGTGCTTGAAAGGGTACAACTGGGAAGAACGGTTGCTGGTTCTTTGAATGCAGTATTTAGGGAAGTGATCATGGAAGCAAAAATTTCGTTGTATGATAGTACTGTGATATCGAAGTGAAGCTTAGGCCTCGTTGGAAGGACACAAGTCATGAGTGAGAACAGTGGAAATGACTTATTTGAGAGGAGCATGTGGAGAGGCGGACTGACAAGTGAGGAAGTGAAGGAGCGTTCTAGTGTGGATGTGATAGAAAGCGTTAGGAGAAATACATTGAGGTAGTTTGGCCATGTGGAGAGGATGGAGAGTGAGAGACTAACGAGGAGAGTGTATGTGAGTGAGGTGGAGGGGGGGAGAGGGAAGTGGAGGTCGGGGATGAGATGGAGAGATGGAGTGGAGAGGTATATAAGAGAAGGAGGTTTGAGCTGGGAGCAGGGCATTGAAATGGCGGGGAACAGGGCGACATGGAGTAGATTTGTTTGTGGTCACCCCTTACGGCAATAAGGCGTCTGGCAATAAAAACATAGATGGATCTTTCTTACATATTTTCACTCCCCTATTTCCAGACATCTCAGTTTTCTCAGACGTCTCTCCTCTTCTGAATTTTCATTCTTTTTAGTTTTTCATCCTTCAGTTCTTTCCCTTTGTTTCTGCTTTTCTATTCTTGTCTTTAGCTGATGGATTTCTTTTGTTAGTTATAACCTTCCCTGTAACAAACAGCCACGAAAGGACCAACAGATCTATTGCTGTTTGCTTTCCTTTATACAGTATTATGTCAACATCCTCTTGTTTTGGAAACCAGGTCTCGTTTTCCATTTTTTTTAGTCCTTCATATTTTATACATTATTCTTTCATAATTTTTCAACCACGTCTTCTGGACCAGATCTAAACGTTGTGATGTATTTTTCATTCCTGTTGCTCAACTTTCGTCTCTCATATTTTCATTTATTCCTCTGACTCTTAAAATTGTCTCCGATCCATCCAATGTGTTTTCCATTCTCACTCGTACCTTGTGTGCACATTATTTTCTAAATAATTTCTCTTTATGGTCATATAACTTGTTTCTCTGAATTGCTTGTCATTCCTTTTGCCTTACTCTTTCCTCGTGGACTGTAACTACCTCACTGCATTGTAAATGAAGAAAAACATTATATAATTATATTCTTAGCCTTGTAAGCTGAAACTTTGCACAATACTATTACTGTTGAAGATGCTGGGTAGACACAGAATTATCGGAGCTTTTCAATTACTGGATCAGACTTACAACCTAAAGTTTTCAGGAGACAATGAGAAACACAAATCAAGCAAAACATGACACCTTAGGAGTAAGATTCTGGCGTGTCTCCTCTGACTGTGGGAAGTACAGTGTCCAGTTATTTCTTTTATATCCCTTGTGTTCCACCACCACACAACTGAATATAACATGAGCTGCTCGGAAATATATATTTTTTTAATAGTTTTTTGTTCTGGCACCTTACCTGTAAACTTCAACCTGAAAATATATGATGCTGCTGATGCATCAAATATTGAGAGAGACTTAAACCCACTGATGCCTGGTGGTAATTTACTCTGCTCAATAAATTCATGTGGGGTTGGTATAAAAGAATGCTCGTGTTCACTGATAGTTACTGTGATTTGCCTGCCTGTGAGATGAGTCTGACCAGCCATTAGAGAACTGCTGCCGTGGAAGTTTGATGATCCCTGGGCTGCTCTTTATCCTGGCGATTTTTACAGATAACTTGAAATTTCAATTAAGTCTAGGAGGCACTATGTTCATACCAAACAATGGAATTCAGACAGCATTTTTTTCTCATTTCAACCGTGGCAGGTAACATGACGCAGTCTGGCTTCAAGGGCCAAGTCGGTACAGGAATTCCAATCTCGCCCAGGCGGGGACTTGTCAATAGGTGCCTCTCACAGCCTACCGTGGCTGCCCTCTTCAACTTCACAAATCCCTGTTGGGCCCAGATTACCAAGATCCCCGGTGTGTTGAAGGGCAGTCATTGTGTTGAAGGGTAGGAGCATGAGAGGAAAAATAAAACATGGTCTAACTCCATTTTAGCCTTCTAGGCCAGTGCTAGAGTTGCTGTTGGTCTCCTGCTGTAAAGCGAGGCAGCACAATTTTGCTGTGGTTCTTGATTTTGTAGCACAGAACAAGCATTTAGGAAACTGGTGATCTATCTATCTATCTATTGCCAGACGCCTCAATCCCGTTTGGGGTGGCCACAAACAAATTGCCTCCAAGTCGCCCTGTCCCCCGCCATTTCACTGCCCTGCTCCCAACTCACACCCCCCTCTCTCATATACCTCTCCACACCATCCCTCCATCTCATCCTCGGCCTCCCCCTCCCTCTTCCCCCCTCCACCTCACTCACATACACTCTCTTCGTCAGTCTTTGACCCTCCATCCTCTCCACATGGCCAAACCACCTCAGTGTGTTCCTCATAACGCTTCCTATCACATCCACATCCACACCACAATGCTCCTTTATATTCTCATTCGTCAGCCTGTCTCTCCACGTGATTCCACAGGCTCCTCTTAAATAACTCATTTCCACTGCTCTCACTCTTGACTTGTGTCCTTCCAACAATGTCCAAGCTTCACTTCCGTACGTTAGAGTTGGTATCACAATACTGTCATGTAGTAACTTTTTCACTTCCATGCTCACTTCCCTGTTTCTTATCACTGCTTTCAAAGAACCAGCAACCTTTCTTCCCTGCTGTACCCTTTCAAGCACTTCACCCTCCAAACCTCCATCCTTACTCATCACACTACCCAAGTACTTAAACGTACTCACATTTTCCAATTCCTCACCATCCAACCTCGCTGTACATTCACTAACTTCACCTCTCTCAAAGACCATCACTTTACTCTTCCCTACATTCACCTTTAGATTCCGTTTCTTACACACTCCCTCAAACTCATCCACCAAACCTTGCAGCTCCCCTTCGTCTTCACTCAACAACACAGTATCATTTGCAAACAACAGTACAGGAAGTTTCCAAACACTATCCTCTCTCACCAGGGCCACTCCAACATCCACTACCCTACCTTGGTGATATAACTTATAAAAAAAAAAAATGGATAGGAAAGTCGGTCGAGAAAGAATATGTACACTGGGCAGTGAAAAAAATATATATATTTCTTCAAAATAACTTTTTGGTGATCCCAAAAGTATATTTGATTTACAATTTCACTGACCAGAATAAAAAATCTAATGATGCAAAATCGTTTATTGCGATTATTTCTTGGATTGCCTAATTAAGCATTATGGATATTACTTACTTCATCCTCGTGTACCACTGCACATCGTTTACATTGTATTCTTGCTACCTCCAAGGAATTTTGATTTGCTTAGGAGAGACTGGTCGACCTGGAGGGATTGGACAAAGCCAAAATAAATTGTTTCATTACTACAGACTTTTAAAAGTTGCATAAAAACATGTAGAGAGTGCAAGAATCAGTCATAATACGAAACAAGAAATTAAGGAGTTCATAGTCGATCATTTTCAAAGACCTGTGATGCCCTGATCTTCGTTTAGCTCAATAGAGGAAAAAAAAAACATTAATTCCTTCTTGAATAAGAAATCCAAGACGAGCACTGCTTTTACTCTGAATCCATGTATAATGAAAGTAATTACAGTTATGGTGGTATTGATCAAGATGTCAATAATGTTTGGCTGTCTTAGCAACGGATTTTTTAAAAATCTCAGATGTGCAAGTCTAACTCTACGTCAGTACTGTTCATTACACCAAGTCCTGAAATAGTAGTTACATGTCTGATCATTAGCAATAATGAGTTTGACATTGGTGCCTTCCCTGTCATGTCTGATGTTTTTCAAATTTCGTTTTTTATTCAACGACTCTAATTTCATGTGCAGCTCAGATTACAGTGTAGTACTTGGCTTTAAAAAAATAGTGATGCATTACTTGTAATTATATTTAGGGCTTCACAGAAAAATAATGAAGGAATTAACATCCACCCAAATGAACTCAGTGATATGGGGACGAAAAAGAACATTCTGGCAACTTTGGGTAATCAATGAGGGAAGCAAGGTATGGGTATATATATCGAACCTGGCAGAGGGGGGACATCAAAGCACCTCAAGACACCAACGAGTGTTGAACGTCCTCTTCACTGAAGTTCCTAAGCAGGAAGATGGGGAAGCCGGTGTTGTGTCTGGTGGCAGTCGTTCTGTTTGCACTAGCTGTCTCTCCTCAGTGCCAGGGAGTTAGAGTTAAAGTCGAGTAAGAAAAATTGAGTCAACTTGTTCAGTTTCAGGTCGTCTTTTTTACTGTATAATCTTACTATTGCCAGACAGTTTTATTAAGAATAGCGTTTCTTTAATGGATGGATTAAATATGATATACCCATTGTTAACTCTCAGGAGAAGAGGGTTTTCCTGTACTTTGTCTTGCATCGCCAAAATGAAAAATAAAAATAAAAATACACTGTCTGAGTAAAGGAGCCGATTCTTGGCCTATACTGAGTTACACGAACTAAAGGAAATGATCTGGTAATAGCAGGATATAAAAATGTTCTTAATTCTTAATCAAACTGTTTATAATGATTCAGCTAGAGATCAAGTGCCAGTTGTGCTGCTTATAAACACATCAGTGAACAAGGATCATTTTTCAAAGTGATATTCAAGTGACTGAGTTACGTTTTATGTAACTGATTATAATAATTTTGATCTTAATTCATTTTCAATTATTGGTTTATTTTTGCTGGATTCGCCACATTTAAAATAATATAATTATATATTTTTTAAATTTATTACACTAAAATCTGTTTCAATCTTTCAACTGATTTATTTACATTTCAACTAATTACGAGATATTTCAAATGCTTAGAGTCCAATGCATTTTTTTTTTTTTCATTTTCATGAGCTTCATTACACTGTAAGTGATTTTTAACATAAAAAGTCAAACATGTCTACAATACAACTTTTTATTTATATATTTCAACTAATTATATTGCGTCTAATATGAATTCTTCGCATTTTAGTTGATCTAATTTTAAGCGAAGTCATCATTTTGAAACATTATTTCCCTGTATTCCAACTGATTTCACTTCATTTCCGAGTTCCGCCTCTACCCTTAGAGTAAGCTGGCGCCAGAATGGTCAAGTGGTGATCCTGGGTCACTCTTGCCACTACAGTCAGGTCAAATCACATGACACTTACCGCGGCATCGTTGTTTGCCCCGGCTGGACCTCTGTAACTGGCGAGGGTAGGTGGGATTTATTTGGTTCCTCTTAACTTACTGGAAGTTTTCATCTTTTTGCAGCTTAGTTTCCACCGCTTACTTCCTCGTGACTGGCATCATACTTTGGTGTTTCACTCTTGTTACAGCTCAGCATTCAAGCTCGAGATGGCAATTTTATGCCGTTAAATCACACATAGTGATAGTGAATGTGGTGGTTGGTCGTGATTGTGGTGAATGTTGGTGACGATGGTGGATGATGGTGATAGTGATGGTTACTGGTGAGTTTGGTGGTTGATGGCGTATTTGGTGGATGGTGGTGAATGTGGTGGTTGGTGGTAACTGTGGTTGCCGGTGATGAATGTGGTAGTGAAGATGGCAAATGTCAGTTGTTTTTTATCCACCATTCAGATTCATATATTCATTTTTTTTTCTTTTTCAAGGTTACATTGCCGAGTTAACTTTTTTTTTTTTTTTTACCAGTGAAATATCTGCTTACTTATATACACTGTAAATACATGTTAGCTTATCACACATATATTTTTTTTAATGCAATTTCAGTACCTGGCTAATGATGTCAATAATGTTCACCAACGATTTTCTGAAGGTGTGGAAGATCAGTAGCGATAAAGTGAGCACCACTGTTTTAATTTACCTTTGGTGTACAAAACATAATAATTATATCCACAAGACAAAACGTTGCTGTTTAAGAAATTTTCCTTTTATTTTTCTTTTTTACAGGAATAGTTTGTTTTGTTAGATCGGCTATTTAGCAACAATTCAGCTTTAATGTTGGCAATGTGCAGCTGTTATCCTATTAAATGTATCAGTTTAATACATATCCAGCAAAACTAATACCCATATTCTGTAACCCGCATCCTGTTGTGCAAGCCATTTCAGTAAGACTAAATTATTGTCAGTGATATGCAACTAATGTCCTGCTTGACATATCTTGCGTGGCAGCCGTGACCACTGACGTCTCCAAGGTGAAGGACGACACCATCGCTGATTTTGTGCAGAAGGCCCTGGAAGCTGGCGTCATCACTGAGACTGAGGCAAAGGAATTAACCCAGTAGAATCCATGACTGTACCCAGCCAGCCAGCTCTGTCAGTCCTCTCTACAAACCCATCCACCCTCTTTCCACTCTATCCGATGTCTTATAGTTCCATCCTCTTTCTCAAGTCTCCTCACACCCTTCACCTCTTCCCACCTCCTCTCTCACACCTTTTATATCCTCCCTTACCTCTCTCCAGCCCATCTCACCTCTTCTTAAATACACCTGGACCTGTACTTCTCTAGACTAGGAGACTCTCTATCATCTCTTCATTGACAAGGCTTCGTGATTAAAATGTTCGTTGGTTTGAGGTTTACATTATCAAAAATTAAGTATTACTGTTGCGTGGATCTTACTCATACTGTTCATAAGTCATGTCAACAATAAGCTACATCAGCAAGGACCAGGGCAAGGTACTTTATGATATGAAGAGGGAGAGGGGTTATATTTAAGGCTGGCTTGCATTTATGACTTGCTTTGACAAACACTGAAAATACTGTAAGGCAAAGTTTGAAATATCTATAAGATACTACACCTTGATCATTTACTGACACTTGATGAAGCTGATGATTAGCAGGAACATATGAGTGTGTATCGATTGATATTTTAGCAAATAAAATATTGGTATATTATCCAAGTTTAATTAACACCTCTGTAACCACTTCAGTTCATTTTTTTTTTTTATGCGAGGAAGATGGATCCAAAGGCCACGAGCCAGCAATTGTTGTTCCTTCCAAGAGAAAAACAAAATACAAGAGAGAGCCAAATTCAAGATCCGACCATTTTGAGATGCCTGGACACATTGAGTTTGAAAGACTGGAGATCATAGGAAGCAGGAAATACAGACAGAGTGAGACAGTTCCAGAGTTGACCTGTTGCATAAATGAAGGACCGGGAGTAACGGTTAACTCTTGCATTAGAGAGTTGGACAGAAAATGGATGAGAGTTTTTTTTTTTTTTTTTTTTTTTTTTTTTATGTGTCCGACTCTGGGCAAAGGCTTCATGGCCTATATCTCGGGGGCAGTAGCCTATCCCAAGGCCCAGTAGTCCTCCTACACCTCCACATGTCACCACTTCGGCGCTAACACCCACCGTCCATATTGAATACATGCTAGGGCTGTCTCATGCAGGACTGGTGTATTGGTATTAGCGGGGGTACTTTTATGACATGTTGGCGGGTCATCTGGTAGATCAGGAAAGTCTGCTTCTATGAAATTCAAATCCATAAACTGTTCCCTGCCCCAGCCGGGATTCGATCCTGGGTCCATCAGGACGGCAGGCCGCCTCTCTACCGATTCAGCCACCGCTAGATGGGTGCTACTCGCCCGTCGTAAAGGTGGAGGAATGCATGCAGACAGTCCTGAGGAGCAGTGACCATTGAAGTAGCTATAGAAAAGAGATAAAGATGCAACAGTGCGACGATGAGACAGAGGTTGAAGGGAGTCAGTAAAAGGAGGTGAGTTAATGAGACGAAAAGCCTTTGACTCCACTCTATTGAGAAGAGCCGTATGTGGGGAGCCTCCCCACGCATGAGAGTTGTACTCCACACAGGGGCGGATAAAACCCGTATATAGAGTCAACAATTGTGCAGGGGTAAAGAAGGAATGGAGTCGGCTTAGCACACCTAATCTCTTGGAAGCAGATTTTACAAGAGATGTAATATGATCTTTCCAAGATAAGTCCCGAGTAAATGAAACCCCAAGCATGTTCAAGGATGATGCAGGATTAAGCTGAATATTATTAAACATTAGTGGGTGTACCTGTGGAAGATTTTGTCGGGTTGATAGGTGTAAAAACTGAGTCTTTGATGCATTAAAAACAACCAGATTATTTTTAACCCAGTCAGGGTTACGAGCCAAGTCAGACTTTTTTAAATTTAAATAGATAATGAATGGAGGAAGGAAAAACAAAGGGGAAAAAAAATAAGTCCATGTGCCTAAAGGCATCCTCCATTCATAAAATATTTATAACACTGGATTTGAATTGAAGGGGATTAAATATTTGTGGGAAATAGCTCCCAGGAAGTGAATTCCAGAGAGTAGTAGTTCTGGGGATAAATGAATTTTGATAAGCAGAGGTTCTGCATTCCGGGGGAGAGAGTGTGAATTCATGGGCGCTTTCAGCTGCCCGAGTATTTCGGTAGAAAATGTGAAGGGGAGGAACAATTGAAGCCAGTTCGTCAGAATACTTACGGTAAAAATATCTATAAAATAATGCTAAAGAAGCAACATCTCTACGTACTGATAATGGAGGAAGGTCTTGCGTGATGACAGGATTATTGATTAATCTAATGGCTTTATTTTGAATTTTGTCCAACTGCCTCAATGCAACCGCTCCACATCCACTCCACAATGGTGAACAGTATTCGATCTGAGAACGCACATGACTTTTGTATATTGTGGCCATCTGCTCGTCAGTGAAGAACTCACGAACTCTGTACATAAGTCCCAATTTTTTTAAAGCATTTTTAGCCAGGGATTTAACATAAGCTGTCCAGCTTAGGTTGGGGTTTAGAGTAACACCTAGGATATCAATTGTAGTGGATACAGGAATACTGACATCTTATAAAATTATGTGAGAGTCTGAGGGATTCTTTCTGTCGGAGAAATTAATGTATTTAGTTTTCTGAACATTAAATCAGACCAGATTTGTTTGTACCCATTGATTAATTTTAGAAAGGTCCTGGTTCAGAGAAATTGTTGTATTTGGGAACTTATATCAAATTGTGTAAAGGAGGTACTAAATGTAAAAGAACTATGAAGGGTCGAGTCATCAGCATAAGAGTGTATTGGGTTGTGAGTGACAGATAGGAGGTCATTTATATGAATGAGAAAGAGGGTTGGCGCCAAAACTGATCCCTGAGGTACGCCAGCATTTATGGAATGAAGCTGAGAATTAATACCATCTACCTTGACCCGTATTTTTCTATTATGAAGGTAAGAAGAAATTAGAGGAACCAGTGATGCAAGGCCATAGTGTGACATCTTAGACAATAAGGCCTGGTGCCATACTCTGTCAAATGCTTGTGATATATCTAGTGCTATTGTGTGTGTTTCACCGTGTTGGTCTATTGTTTTGTTAATCTGATGGGTAAGAAGACAAAGAATGTCTACAGTTGAACGTTCTTGTCTAAATTCATACTGCCGATCATTGATTAATTTATTGATTTCTAGATGCTTGATTATGTGTTTGGTAATTAGCGTCTCAAAAACTTTACTGAGAATGGAAGTTATTGCAATTGGTCTATAGTTTGATGGATCAGAAGTTGCCCCCTTTTTAGGAACAGAATGGATATCTGCCTCTTTCCAAGAGGCTGGAAAATTTGAGGTACGGATGAATAAGTGGAAAAATTTTGCCGATACAGGAGCCAACACTGAGGAACAATTTTTAAGAACTTTTGAAGGAATTTCATCTGGACAAGTAGCTTTGTGTACTGAGAGATTCTGTAATAGAGCTTGTACGTATCTGGTGTGAATCATGAAAGGAGGTATTTGAGGGGAATCAAAATCAAGTACAGGAATATTGTAATTTTCTGTATTTTGGGTTGAGTTTGTTGAAATAATGTCAACAAGAAGTTTGGCTTTTCCACATCGGTCACTTATTAGATTTCCATTGGGGGACTGTAAAGGTGGAATGGAAGAGGTGGTAGTAAGGTTAGTTTTGAATGAATTAAGGGTTGACCAGAATATTTTGTTATCATTTGGGTTGTTTAGTAGTTTGTTAGCATGTCTATGCAGAAAGTTTGATTTAGAAAGATTGATAATACTTTTAGCATGGTTTCTGATATTTCTATAATAGTTAAAGGCTTCTTTGGTTTTGGTCCTTGTATAAGTATTATACAGTAGGCTATTGTTTTATGTTCTATTACTCTAGCACAACTGTGGTCAAACCATTTAGGAGAATTACATCTTTTTCTGTAACTATGATGGGGAATGAATGTTTCCATGCCGACTTTAATGAAGTCCTGTATGTGGCCCAATGTGGAATTTACATCCTGGGAGAAAAAGGAGGTCCAAGGAACATCCATGAAAAAATTATGGAGTCCCTCCCAGTCTGCCCTGTCGTAGTGCCATTTAGTCACCACGACCTGTACAAGGTAGGGTAGTGGATGTTGGACTGGCCCTGGTGAGAGAGGATAGTGTTTGGAAACTCCCTATACTGTTGTTTGCAGATGATACTGTGTTGTTGAATGAAGACGAAGGGGAGCTGCAAGGCGTGGTGGATGAGTTTGGGAGAGTGTGTAAGAAACGGGAGAGTGTGTAAGGTGAATGTAGGGAAGAGTAAAGTGATGGTCTTTGAGAGAGGTGAAGTCAGTGAATGTACAGCGAGGTTGGATGGTGAGGAATTGGAAAATGTGAGTACGTTTAAGTACTTGGGTAGTGTGATGAGTAAGGATGGAGGTTTGGAGGGTGAAGTGCTTGAAAGGGTACAGCAGGGAAGAAAGGTTGCTGGTTCTTTGAAAGCAGTGATAGGAAACAGGGAAGTGAGCATGGAAGTGAAAAAGTTACTACATGACAGTATTGTGATACCAACTCTAACGTACAGAAGTGAAGCTTGGACGGTGTTGGAAGGACATAAGTCAAGAGTGAGAGAAGTGGAAATGAGTTATTTAAGAGGAGCCTGTGGAGTCACATGGAGAGACAGGGTGACGAATGAGGATGTAAAGGAGTGTTGTGGTGTGGATGTGGATGTGATAGGAAGCGTTATGAGGAACAGACTGAGGTGGTTTGGCCATGTGGGGAGGATGGAGGGTGAAAGACTGACGAAGAGAGTGTATGTGAGTGAGGTGGAGGGGGGGAAGAGGGAGGGGGAGGCCGAGGATGAGATGGAGGGATGGGGTGGAGAGGTATATGAGAGAGGGGTGTGTGAGTTGGGAGCAGGGCAGTGAGATGGCGGGGGACAGCGACTTGGAGGCGATTTGTTTCTGGCCACCCCAAGCGGGATTGAGGCGTCTGGCAATAGACAGATAGATAGACCTGTTCCGAGCAGGAGGGTGTGGTGGGTGTTAAACTGGTGGCATGAATCAGACAATGATCCGAGGATCCAAGGGAGGACTTCGCTTCGACACTATATCTGTATTGGTTGTTAGAAACAAGTCCAATAGGTGGGGATTTTGATCAGGGTTGTCTGGTACATGGGTGGGTTGACTGACTAACTGGGTGAGATTAAATGAGTCTGCAAATAGCTCACATTCAAGACCAGAGTCATCAGTTCTGGCTGAATAAATGAGCCATTCAACATTATGGACATTGAAATCACCCAGAATAGTAATTTCTGAAGCAGCATTAATGTTGAGGACACTTAGTTGTGAAGACAGAGAGTCAAATAAACTCGGCTCTGGAGGGGCATTAGGGGAACGATGAACACAACAGAAATACTTGATTTTACCAAAAGAATTTAATTTGTATATGGAATAGTCGAAATAAGGACAATTAAATTTAGTAATCTCCTCCAGGGCAATTTCTGATTTAGCAAGGCAACATACGCCTCCTTTGGGTCTCAAATTTTGAATCAAGATATAACCAGGAAAATTAAATCTAGCTAAATCAGAGGTGGAGCTTAATTGTGTCAATGTCAAAAATAGCAGATCAGGGGATTCAAACTGGAGGACAAACATTAGGTGTGCCATAACCTCATCCCTTGTTTGTTGAAGTAACTGTTGAGATGGACGTTGCGGGAACTGAATGGAAAGGTGAAGGGTGGACTCATCAGCATAAGAGTGGATAGGGTTAAATGTACAGCTTAGAAGGTCATTGATGAATAAAAGGAAGAGAGTTGGTGATAGGACAGAGCCCTGAGGAACACCACTGTTGATAGATCTAGGAGACGAACGATGGCCGTCTACAACAGCGGCTATAGAACGACCAGAAAGGAAGCTAGAGATGAAGGCACATATAGAAGGATAGAAACTGTAAGAAGGCAGTTTGGAAACTAAAGATTGATGCCAGACTCGATCGAAAGCCTTTGAGATGTCAAATGCAATGGCAAAGCTTTCGCCAAAGTCCCGAAAGGAGGATGACCAGGAATCTGAAAGGTAGGTGAGAAGATCGCCAGTGGAGCGTCCCTGACGGAACCCATACTGACGATCAGAAAGAAGGTTGTGACAGGAAAGATTGTTTAAAATTTTTCTATTAAGAATTGACTCGAAATCTTTTGAGATACAGGATGTTAAAGCAATTGGACGATAGTTAGACGGTTGGGAATGGTCACCCTTCTTTGGGAATGGCTGAATGAGAGCAAACTTCCAGCAAGAAGGAAAGGTACAAGTTGACAGACAAAGGCAAAAGAACTTGCCTAGGCAGGGTGTAAACACACAAGAACAGTTCCTGAGAACAACAGGAGGGACTCCATCAGGCCCATATGCCTTATTAGTATTAAGGCCAGTGATGGCAGAAAATACATCAGCTGAAGAAATTTTAAGGTCAGCCATGAGGAAGTCAGAGGGGGGAAGTGATGGAGGAACAGCACCGGAATCGTCTAAGGTGGAATTGGAGGAGAAAGTCTGAGTGAAGAGATCTGCTTTATCAGTAGAAAAAATTGCTACAGAGTCATCAGAGTAGAAAAGAGGAGGGAAAGATGATGAGGTAAAGTTGTTATAAAAGTTTTTGGCAAGATGCCAGAAGGAGTGGGAAGAATTCGAGTTGGAGAGTTGAGAGCATTTAGTGCGGATGAAATTATTTTTTGCAGAGCGAAGAACAGACTTAGCAAGATTCCGGGCAGAAACGTATAAAAGATGTGATTCAGGGGTGGGTTGGCTCCGGTACCTTTTATAGGCCCTCTCCTTGTTGCGGACAGCATTAGAACAAGCGTGATTAAACCAAGGTTTTCTTGCATTAGTCAGAGGATATGAGAAAGAAATGTATGCTTCCATGCCCAAGAGAATAACCTCCGTAATGCGCAAGGCACACTCAGATGGCTCCCGGCCATGGAAGCAATAATCATTCCAGGGAAAATCAAAGAAGTACTGCCTGAGAGCCTCCCAATCCGCAGCTCCAAATTGCTACAGATGACGTTTCTTTGGAGGGTCCACAGGCCGTACCGAAGTGATAGGACAGGTTAAGATGATAAGGTTGTGATTGGAGGAGCCCAACAGAGAGAAAAGATTAACAGTGTAAGAAGAAGAATTAGTAGTAAGGATGAGGTCAAGTATGTTGGAGCTCTCTCCAAGGCGGTCAGGGATACGGGTAGGGTGCTGTACAAGCTGCTCTAGGTCATTAAGGATAGAAAAGGTGTCGGCTTGTTCACCAGGTGGATCAGTTAATGGAGAGGAGAGCCAAAGATGGTGGTGAACACTGAAATCTCCTAGAATGGAGATTTCAATGAAAGGAGAAATGGATAGAATGTGTTCCATCGTAGAAGTAAGATAGTCAAAGAACTTTTGATAGTCAGTAGAATTAGGAGATAAGTAAACAGCGCAGATATATTTAGTCAGATAATGACAGGAAAGCCGAAGCCAGAGTGTAGAGAATTCAGAAGAATCGAGTTCAGTAACACGAGAACAATATAGGTCGTTGCGTACATATACACAACAGCCACCTTTGGCTTTGAAATGAATATAGAGAAAGTAGGAGGATACAGAAAAGGGTCTGCTGTCAGTTGCCTCAGACAGCTGAGTCTCAGTTAGAAAAAGAAGGTGAGGTTTAGTGAAGGAGAGGTGGTGCTCAACAGAGCGAAAGTTAGAGGAAAGGCCGCGAATGTTGCAGAAATGAAGAAGAAGAGAGTCAGACAGTGGTTCCAGGCAGCTTGAGTCGTCACCAGGAGAGGGGCGGAAGGTGGGGGCATTTATGGTCCCCCCCCGGGGACTCCGAGGCCACGTGTAGTGCTGTCATTATTTTTTTTATTTTGGGAAAGGAAGTGAAGTGTGTACTGTGCATGTAGTTTGGTGTTGATAGTTAGAGAAACTTGTACTGGAGAGCATGCTGACCTACTCTCTGTGTTACTGAGACACTGAAAAGTTCAGCAAAGGGGGATGGTCGGGACCTAGTCCCGAGGGCTGATGAAACAAGAGCTCCAACTCTCCCTGTCATCAACTTTCCATCCACCTTGGGAGTACTGCCCTGCTCGACTGGTGCTACAGTCTACTTCTCTAACTTTAACCAGCCAGAGATTTCGTCCTTTTGTAGTTTATTACAGGTATCTCAGAGACAGTAAGATAATACCGTGACTCTTCTTTCCATAGCACTTCTTCGTGACTACCGAGTTCTTGTGCCAAGCTCTTGTTACACTTCGGTATTCAAGATGGGGGAAAGGCAGTTTAAGGCCAAGTTGAAGTAAGAAGGGGTATCGTAGGACCAGCATGTGGCAAACTGGCACTTTGACATATTGTGGCATAAAACGGATTCACTTTGGGGGAAACACTACAATACAGTTTAGGAATTTTCCATTTGAGTGTAGTATATTGTTACTCTGCGTCTCCCTGCCCATTAATCCTCTTTCACACACAAGGCCATGGCAGAGAAGAGAGAGAGAGAGAGAGAGAGAGAGATTGACTGATTGATAAAACACATGGCACCGCAACAACAACGTCATATGGTGCCGTATAAACAAAAGTATAGGTAGTAGAAACATAAAAACATTAAAAAGCGAAGCTCCGTATTAATAACTAGACATCAAAACAAAAACAATGCAATCATAAAAGGTGAAGAAGGCCAGCGTTTTTCAGAAATAAAACACTTCGTCCCCAGGGGTACCAGGCTCTCCCCCAAGCATCAAAGAGAGACAGTAATCACCAACCTCCCCTCAGTGCTTCAGTAGCAGCCTGCGACGTAAGTTGCCCAAACTGGGACACTCAACCAGCAAATGCCTGACAGTACAGGTAGCTAAACACTCATCACAGAATGGCTACACGCCTCCACACGTGAGGAACTCATGTGTGAGCCTCGAAAGTCCAGTGTGAAGGCGAGCCAGAACAGTCTCGAACTTACTAGGCATTGTAGGGCAAACTCTCCAAAAGACGAACTTGGTGACTTCCTTTAGCTTGTTGACAGGAACGCTATCCCACCACAACTGCCAACAAGCACGAACATCAGACAGTAGTGGAGCGCATAAATCAGTAGGGGATGGAGGACAAGGAGCAGGCACAGGTCGCAAAGCCGCAGCCTTAACTAGTGTATCTACCCTTTCATTACCTATGACACCAACATGTGCGGAAACCCAGCAGAAATCCACTCTCTTCCCCCGATGACGAATGAGTAGCAGCCACTCCAAAATAGCTAAAATTATAGGATGGGAAGAGTTAAAAGAGTCCAGGGCCAAAAGCACCCCTTGAGAGTCGCTAAAAATGGTAAAATAATTGCCATGGTGAACAAACACCAACTTCAGAGCTAAAATGAAAGCTGACAACTCTGCAGTAAAAACTGAGGCAGCCAAAGGAAGACTGCCTCCACAGCTAAAATTGGGAATCACCTCTCTAAAACCAAGACCAGAGGCAGATTTAGAGACATCAGTACACACAGGCACAGAACCACCATGACTGTAAGAATGTTCTAAAAATAACTGTAAAAGAGACTGAGGAGCGACAGAATCCTTTGAGCCTGCAAAAATACCTGCAGAAAGTTACCTTGGGCAAAATCCATGGCGCAACCCTCAGGATCTGAACAGGACTGACAGGTACTGCTGACAAAACAAACTCCTCCATGATATCAAAGCCCTATAGCCAAACGGATGAGGCATGCGGGGGTGTCTACTATAATACAAAAACAAGAATGTTGCATCACACACTCACAGACAAGTGGGTCTGGAAGGCGACAAATCCAGAGCCAGCACCGTGCTGCAACAGTCTGATGCAGCACACCAGCTTCCACCAACAAGCTGGGAATCGGAGATGACTGAAAAGCCCCAGTTGTAAGGCGAAGACCAGCATGATAGATAGCATCTAGAATTTTTAGTCTGGACTCTGTGGCAGAAGAGTAGGCCTCGCAACCATATGACAGCTTGGAGGTTACAGAAGCCTGAAACAAATGCAAGAGTGTCCCCCGATTAGCACCCCAAGAGGTATGGGACAGAACCCTCAATAGACTGACAGCCTTCATACATGTTGCTTTAGGCTTGCCAAGTGTGAAAGCCAGTCAAACGGCAGTCAAACGTCAGGCCCAAGAATTTCGTCTCTGCCACACAACGGAGTCTCTTGCCACAATGCCGGAGCTCAGAGTTCGGGTGTACCCCTCTCATCCTACAAAAGTGCATAGCCACAGTCTTAGAAGGGGAAAACCGGAAACCATTGGAAGTGGCCCAGGCAGAAATCTTGTCTGACGCAAGTTCCATGTGCTGCTCAATAGCAGACATTTAGAAGCCAGAAAACTATATAGCTTAATCATCCACATAAAGGGATGAGGATACTCCAGCAGGCACAGTGTCGAGAATATCATTGAAGACCACCGCAAACAGGGAAACACTTAAGACACTTCCCAGTGGGACACCTTCCTCCTGGTACTGAGGCGCAGAGAGGGTAGAACCCACACGAACCCAAAACACACGATCAGTCCCATGTGGTCTAGTGGCTAGGATACCTGGCTTTCACCCAAGAGGCCCGGGTTCGATTCCCGGCATGGGAATTATTTGGGGGAGGCGGTGGCTGAATCGGTAGAGAGGCGGCTTGCAGTCCTAATGGACCCAGGATCGAATCCCAGCTGGGGCAGGGAACAGTTTAAGGATTTGAATTTCCTAAAAAGCAGACTTTCCTGATCTACCAGATGACCTGCCGACATGTCGTAAAAGTACCCCAGTCAATACCAGTACACCAGTCCTGTGTGAGACAGACCTAGCATGTATTCAATATGAACGGTGGGTGTTAGCGCCGAAATGGTGACATGTGGAGGTGTAGGAGGACTACTGGGCCTTGGGATAAGGCCAATGTTCCCAAGAAATAGGCCCTGAGCCTTTGCCCAGAGTCGGACATGTTAAAAAAAAAAAAAAAAAAAAAGTCAAGAAGTTTCCATGCAACACAGGCAGGCGACCATGTAAACCAAAGGCATGAAGTTGTTGGAGGATGCCATGGCACCAGGCTGTGTTATAAACCTTCTCAAGGTCAAAGTACACAGCCACAAGATGTTGTTTAGAGGCAAATGCCTCACAGATCGACGCCTCAAGCCTGATAAGGTTGTCTGAAGTACACCGTAATTTATGGACGCCACTCTCCGAAGGAGAGAGAAAGCAACCCTTCTCCAGAAACCACACAAGCCTGACACTGGCCGTCTTTTCAAACAGATTGCACATGCACGATGTCAAACAAACAGGGCGATAGTTAGAGACATGTGAATGGTCCTTACCAGGCTTGGAAATGGGGAGTACAATACCCAACTTCCAACTCTTAGGAATAGAACCCTCACTCCAAACCCTATTAAAAAGGTCCAATAAGGACTATAAAGAGTCAATCGGTAGATGATGGAGAAGCATACAGAATGTTGTCAGGCCCAGGAGCAGTGTCACCACATTCCAAGAGGGCAGCATGCAGCTCATGGAGGCTGAAGTCTAAATTATAAGGCTCTCCACCACGAGTTTGAAAGTCAAGACCCAGCCTCTCCTGATTCCTACGAAAGCTAGCACACGGCTTAGAAGGATCCTTTTTTGAGACAACACAAGACTGACTTGCAAGAGCAGAGCCTACTGCATCTGGTACAGACACACCATAGGCATTGGGGTAGAGGATGTACAGTAACTGTAGAAACATACGACCTCCACGAGTTATGGCGAGCATTCTTCATGACCCGTCTATAGTGAACATGTGCTTTGTGAAAGTGGATTTTAAGAAAAACATCACGATTGGCAAAATACCGACGGGCAGCCGCTTTGTAAGCTCCTTTTGCCACAGAGCAGTCATCATTTCACCATGGCACAGGTCTCCGGGAAAAAACACCAGAAGTCCATGGAATGGAAAGGATCCCTGCTGAGAAAAGAGTCTTAGTAAAATGACGTTCAGCATCATCGATGGTTGAAAAATCTGTTACCCTGTAGGCAAATACACATAGTTCTTCAAAGAGGGACCAATCAGCCCTACTCAGACACAGCATGGCATACAGGCTGTAGGAGCAGAGCCGGTAGACTGGGCCAACACAGGATAATGGTCACAACCAAGCAGATCATCCAAAACCTCCAAGAAAAAATCAAGGGCACAGTCAGAGAAGGAGATGGTGGGGTCAGTGACAGAATACGTGCCAGTCTGAAAATGGAAATGGGTCAGCCTCCCATCATTTACGAAAACCAAATCTAAATCCCTAACCAAGGAGACAAGATCACCCTGGGGATTTGAAAGTGAGTCACCCCACAAAGGATGGCGGCCATTAAGGTCACCAAGGGGTAGAATAGGAGGAGAAAGTTGACTGATAAGAGTCTCCAGATCAGCACGCATAACAGGAACGGAAGGTGGAAGGTACAGACAACAGATGGTATAGCACCTCCCAACGTGCATCTGTACCACTAGAACTTGAAGGGGAGATTGTATCGCAAAGGAAATAAAGGGGACATCAGATTGGCACAAAATTGCACATCCATCGCTGTGACCGCCAGGAGGAGATGCATGGAAGACCTTATATCCCCTGACAGAAGGAAACGGTCTGTCTCTCACCATTGTCTCCTGAAGACGGACACAGAGCGGGCTGAGAGCAGAGAGTAATAACTGCAATGCCTCCCAATTTGCCATAGCACCTCTACAATTCCACTGAAGACAAATTGGTACTGATTGAGCCATATTGATTAGTATTAAATAATAAGAATTGAGAAACACAAAGGCTATGTAGCAACCTCGTTGGGAAGGGTGTCAAAGCCCTTCTTCCTTCTGCCTTACCAACTGAGAAGACAATGAAGATTTAGAGTTTCCATGAGTGGAAGGACCCTTACTCCAAGACACGTCCCGCCTATCACCAGAATGAGCCCAAGGCACGAAGACCTTCCTGGAAAACACACTTGCCCCATCTGCACCCCCACCTGGGGGTCCAGCTGGCATCTCAGGGCCAACTGGACCCTCCTCAACCAAATCAACCAAAGGTCGGCTGCCGGGTGACGGATCAGAGGGAGCAAGTGACCGAGCCTTGTGAGTATCTAAGGACCTAGACCCCGTCACACCTGAGCAAGAGGCAGGGACTGAAGTCCTAGAAAGACCATCACGAACACCCAACAACTTAGACGCCACCACTTCCCGGGTTGCCGAGCAAAAAGCCACCTCAGAATCCTCATGTGGTACAGAAATTTGAACCTTAGAAGGGAGGGAATTACCCAAAGTCTCCTCACTCATCACCCTTTTGAGGTTGGCAGACGCAACCTCCATCTCTACGCCAGAACTTGAGGACACACTAGAAACTGTAGAGGCACACTGTAGGGTTGACTGAACACCAGTAGCAGAGCGAGCAGATAGTACTAGAGCAGCAGTCGGTACAGGAGTAGCAGCCAATACAGGAGTTTCAGCCAGTACAGGAGTAGCAGCTGGTAAAGGAGCAGCAGCCAGACGAAGTGCAGACTGCAAAGGTACCAGAGTCTCTGGGAGACCATGAGGAGGAGTAGTAGGACATCCAGTATCGGACAAGGGATGAGGAGATAGGTCAGTGAGAGGAGCAGAAGCCCCAAGATGGTACACAGCAGGCTTTGACCTAGAAAGAATAGAAGCAAAGGACACACCAGGGCGGACATACATAGACAGAACATGGTCCTTAGCTTTGGTAAAACTCAGCCTTTCTGTGGCTCTGAGAGACAAAATTTCGTGTTCCATTTTGTAACGCTCACAAGATTTAGAAGAAGCAGCGTGCTCACCACCACAGTTGACACAAGATACAGGACCAGGGCATTCCACACCCTCATGAACATCTAAACCACATGACACACAGACTGCTGGAAGGCTCAGGGCAAGGCACCTACAAGTTCGGCCAATATGACCCAAATGCTGACAGTGGAAACATCTACAAGGCATAAGGACATAGGGCCTAACTCTGTACCGGTACCATGCAGCATTAAGAACAGCAGGGAGGCTCAATGAATCAAAAGTCACAATCAAGGATGGAGTTGGCACAAGGTCACCATTTATCTTCTTAATTCCTCTCAACCTCTATTACATTCTGGGCTGACAACTCTTCAACAAGGTGTGCCTCATTGTAAATCAGTAGTTCCTTAGCATAGACAATGCCACGAGAATGATTCAATGAAGTACGGGGGGAGCATGTAACTGACTGACCAGAAAACATGGATAAAGATAGAACAGTCGCACTCTGAGAAGGGTCAGACACCTCTACCAACAAACTGCCTTCAGTCTGGGGAACCACTTTAAGGGCCGCACCACAAGCAGCGACCAGTTTGCGATGTGTCCGAAAAATATCTCACTTTCTGAGGTCTACCCCAGCAGGGCCACAAACGACTAAGAACTTGACAACAGGTGCAGGAGGAGGAGCAATAAAAAAATTATCCGAATCTCTAGCATGGGGGCCCTGCGGGCCAGGTACATTCCTTGTTCCCCGCCTGCGACCCCTGTTACAGGAGCCACCGGACCGGGGAGGCAAGGCAGGGGAGGCTGAATCCCCCGTGGAGCCACGTGGGACCTGGAAGGGCTCCAGAGTGGCTATAAGTGAAGGCTGAGAAGACGCGTTTTGGTCTGGGAGAGAGGCAGGTCGGGGCACATTATTGTCATCCATAACAATAAAGTAAATAACTTCATTCCCCCACCCCCCCACCCACCACGGAGCAAAACAAGGGGAGGCCATACGCCACAGGCAACCTCAGGGGCAGCAGGGAAGTATACGTGGGTAACCACCAGGGGATCTGGGCAAGGGTGACCCGAGGACGATAGGAGCCACGAGGCCCCCCAGTGCCCACTTGACCCTAGCCAGCGCATGACCACCAGATTGACCTGGTCAGGCCCAACCAGGCCGCCCGTCTAGCCAGAATAAGGTACCAAAGAGGTGTATTGCTAGCTGCAAGGCGAATCGTGCAGCATCACTCAACCCCCAGTACTCCCGTCTCCCAGCATTACGGGACGGCACGCACGGTAAACACGTGGGGAGGCTAAAGCCCCGCCCTAGATGGCAAGTGGGCAGGGATTAACACAGTGATTCTGAAACTATGGGTCGCGACCAAATAGTGGGTTGCGAGAGGAATTTTGATGGGTCGCAAGGACATAGAATAGGCTTAATGCTTTCAGTGAACTTTATTTACTTAACTGAGATTGTAATTATCCATATTATACTATTAGCACATTCATAATAACTACGATAGGCTATATACTGATTACTGTACTTTCTGTGTGTGTGTGTGTGTGTAGAAAAATATTACAGCAAGTCAGCCGGCATGTTTGATTTTTTTACCCTGTGGGTCATGAAGTCTTAATATATTCCAAATAGGGTCACACACTAAAAAGTTTCAGAACCGCTGGACTAACATCACCAGCAGGCCTCCTCCACCAGTGATGTAGGGGGTGCTTGGTCCACGAGGCCAACTGATGCCGCACCCTACAAAGGTAGGCATAACTCCAGAGCAGATGACCCAGCCTCGCTTCAAGCCCCGCCACCACGTCAAGGTGACCCCCCTCAGCGAGGAGAGAGAGAGAGAGAGAGAGGGGGGGGGGAGAAGAACATGATTAAAGTGTATAAAAGAATGAACAGTACAGAAGTTGTAAGGACAGATGACGTACACAGGGAGAAGCAAATGTGACCAAGTAAAGAAAGACAAGGTTGAAAACACGAAGAGGTGGGAAGGGAAAAAGAAGATGGAAGAGAAAAATGGAAGATGAATCGAAACAAGTGGTTAACGGAGATGAACAGAAACCTGATGGAAGTGAATAAGGAAAAGGAATAGAAAATACATAAACTGAGAAAGTTATGATATGGTGACAAAAAAGTATTGTTAAACATATCAAAAGCTGTGGAAAAGCATACAAATGAGGATGCAAAACACAGATGACGATGGTGGAAACTATTGTACGAGGAAGAAATGTGCAGAAAGAGCGTTGGGAAAGAAACGTGAAACATATATATAGCAAATCTCAGATCTGGTCCCAGAAAGACACTGTTGAAGAATGTGGATGATGATGATGATGAAAGATACAAAAGAAAATGAAAAAGGTGGCATAATTAATAAAGAGATCTAATCGTGAAAACAAGGGGATGTTTGTATACCGTCTAGAAAGTAATGGGAAAGTTGTAAACGTATAACTGGAAAAAAGTAATCAAGAAGATGAATAATAATGTATATCTTGAAATACAAGGAAAGAGTAGGAAAGTGCGAGGCTGGATTAAATATTTGTCTCTGAGAAAACAGAAATCTGTTACCCAGAAAGGAGGGGGGAAATTTGTTTATCGATCTACCTACGTGTATATCAGTCAATTTGCCTACCTATCTGTCCGTTTGTTTATTTATTTATTCATTTGTTTACTTGTCCAGTAGCTCTCTTACTTACGAACTTAGTTGACCGCAAAAACCAATTCATTGTTATAACAGTTCATACGTAAAAACTCTTTAATATTTTCATATCTTCATTTTTACAGTTGCTTTCTACCCATTCTCCGTGTTTATCATCCTATTTCGTGCAGCTTTCTCGTCTTTTCTGCAAACATTTTCAGTCATATTTTCTCGGAACCCAAATCTCAACTTTGTGATGCAGCATTCGTTTTTTAACTTCCTGTATATTTCATTCACTCCTCCTCCTTCACTACTACTTTCCGATTCATCCCTTGTTTCTCATCTTCATCTTTCTCTTTGTCTCTTTCCTCTCTCATTATAATTTTGGCTTCCCATGTTATCCCCCAGATTTAAACTTTTTTGTTTATTTTCTGTTTCCTTTTCCTTACTTTCTTCAAGTTTCTGACATAATCTCCTTTTAGCACTACCTGTCCTTTCATCTTTGTTTGTCTTTTCCATTTTCTTCCGTGCCTCTTTCCCGTACTTGATACTGTTTCTTTTTCAATAATGGTTAGTCACAGCAAGATCTGAACTTTCTTATGTTTTTCATTCCTTTTTCCTAAATCTTCACCTATCATACTTTCGGCCATTCTTCGCCCTTCACCTTTAGTTTTCGTATCATCTACCATTTTCCTCTAACATCGTCTTCCATCCCGCCTTCCAACTTTCCTTCCATCCTTCCATCCATCCTTCTTATTTCCTTCCATCCTTCCTTCCTTCCCTTCCATCTATCTCATTTCCTTCCATCCTTCCATCCCACCGCTTCATATTTTCACCTGTATAAATCCTTGCATAATCTTCCTCTGTACTTAATTATCTGCTCATTTTTCATTCTTAAACCCTCACTCCTCCCTTATTCCCTCCCTTCCTCCTTCTCTCTCTCTCTCTCTCTCTCTCTCTCTCTCTCTCTCTCTCTCTCTCTCCTTTCCACTCTCTTGTCATGGGTTTGCTTGTAGGTTGAGATGAATGGAGCAGCAGAGTAACGCAATCTACTGCCTTCATATGGAAAGTCCTTAATCTGTCTCTATGTCAAATCCCAGTAATTTAGCACAAAAAAAAAGTAAATTCGTTTTATGCCTCTGCTCCGCATAGGTCGAAACACCAGTATGTCACTTGCCAGATCTTTTGGTGGTTCTTTTATAAGCCTCCATAAAGCTATTTTATGTCCCCTTGATTAATACACTTTTCTCTCTAGTTAATAAAGCTGTACCCTAATGCCTCCAGAATCTATCTATCGGTTCAGACTTTTCCTCCCTAACTATGTCTGTGTCTCCGTCTTTCTCTCTGTATTATATCTTTACCTTTATATATGTATCTATCTATGCATCCATCCATCCGTACATTTTTCTTTCATTCTGTATCTATCTGTCTAACGTTCTATCTCACAGTATAGCCAGACACTTAATCCTGGAAGGGGTGGTCACAATCAAATAGCTTTCATGTCACCCTGTCTTCTGCCATCAGGTTGCCCTCTCTTTAACTCAGTCCCTCCTCTCAATACATCTCTTCTATCCCAGCCCTCTGTCTCATCCTCAGCTTCCCCCGTCCAACTCCCCGTCCATCTAACACTCATACACTTCTAGTCATCCTCATTCATCCTCTCCACTTGGCCAAATAATAATGTTATTATGATTGTTCCAATTAATTTGGTGTTCAGTAAAAAAGTATTCATATTGCACCAATTCTTTATTTGCCAGTTTAAGTCAATTCACACTCATATATTGTTGTTAGGAGTAGGTGGGGGTGCCTATCATCAACCCACTTAGTGAAGCGGTACTCTATTTTAGGATAGCTCTACACAGAGTGGCAAACCAAAAGATTTCCTGATAACCAGGAAATCATTTACAACGCTGGGTGGTAACCTTATAACCAACCAACACGTGTTTCCTACGTAACAGCAAGTGAGTTGACGGAGGGTTAGTGCCCCTTCCCAGAAAACAACTAAAAATACGAACAAGAATCCTCGAACCAGGACTGACCAACAGGTGACGACTAAGGACCGAGCAAAGGACATGGTATGGATTGCGACATGGAATGTCAGCGGTGCGAATGATGAGGTGAAAAAGAGAGAGATTGTCCAGATGCTTGAGGATGCAGAAGTGGATGTATGTGGAATAACCAAGACAAAATGGTAAGGTGAAACTGTGAAAGAATGGGACTATGCATGAGGTACGAGTAGACTATATGAGCGGGAGTGGGTGAGAATGAGAGGACAAAAGATGGAGCGTGTATTGTTGTTTGCAAGAGATGGAGGGAGAATATAAGACAGCATAGACCTGTCGGCTCAAGGATTGTGTAAGATTGAAAGTTGGACGATAAATGTGTGTGTGTGTGTGTGTGTGTGTGTGTGTGTGTGTGTGCCAACGCAAGATAGTGTAAGTAGGATGAAGGAATAGTTCTGGACAAATATGGTAGCGTGCATGGAAAGAGAGCAGATGGAGAGAAAAGTTTAAGGAATTGTTGATCATAGAGAATGAAAGTAATGCAAGTATATGTGGCTGGGGAATGGCTGGGAGGAGGAGAGAGGAGACAAGACAGGAAGGTATCAGTAGGATGAAAGTACTGGAAACAATGAAGGAGGTCAAAATGGGGAAAGCTCCAGGAGCTGATGGAGTGTGTGGTGAAATGCTGAAGCAAGGGGGAGAGATAATAGTAGAATGGATATGGAAGATGTGCAAATTGGCCTGGGAGGAGGGTGGAATCCCAGAGGATTGGAAGTCAGGTATAACTTACCCCTGTACAGAGGAAAATGTGTAAAAAGAAGTGTGTGGTAATCATTGGAGCATTTGTCTTCTTAGTGTAATAAGAAAAGTATATGGTAGGATACTTATTGGCCAAGTTATGGAAACAACAGAGGAATTAGTTGGAGAAGAACAGAGAGGTTTTAGGAAGAGAAGAGGTTGTGTAGAAAAGTTAGTTATTCTTATATCTTTGGTGGAATATTTTCTAGAGAAGGGAAAGAAATTGTATGCTTCATGGATGTGGAGAAAGCAGATGACAGAGAGAATAAAGACGGAATGTGGAAAGTATTAAGGTTATATGGAGTAAACGGGAATTTGCTGAATGCCGCGAAGAGTTTGTATGAGGGTGCTAAAGTTGCAGTGCATGTGGATATTGCACTGAGTGAATTATCTATCTAATTGTTGGATTGAAATAGGGATGTGTCATGTCCACATGGTTTTTCAGTCTGAATATGGATGAGGTTATGAAAGAGAGATAAGGTAGGGCAGTGGATGCTGGAGCGACCATAATAAGGGAGGGCAGTGTTTGGAAACTCCTTGTACTATCGTTTGCAGATGGTACTGGGTTGTTAAGTGAACACGAAGGCGACCTGCAGGGCTTGGTGAATGAGTATGGGAGTGTGTGTAGGAATCGGAATCTAAAGGTAAAAGTAGGGAAGAGTAAATCTGTGGTCTTTGAGTGAAGTGAAGTCACTGAATGTACAGCGATGTGAGTGCGTTTAAGTACTTGGGTAGTGTGATAAGTAAGGATGGACGTTTAGAGGGTGAAGTGCTTGAAAGGGTACAACATGGAAGAAAGGTTACTGATTCTTTGGAAGCAGTGATAAGGAACAGTGAAATGAGCATGGAAGTAAAAAAGTCACTGCATGGCAGTATTGCTATTCCAACTCTAACTTATGGAAGTGAAACTTAGGCCTCGTTGGAAGGACACAAGTCAAGAGTGAGAGCAGTGGAAATGAGCTATTTGAGAGGAGCACGAGGAGTTACATGGAGAGACAGGGTGACAAATAAGGAAGTGAAGGAGCGCTGTGGTGTTGATGTGGATGTGGCAGAAAGCGTTAGGAGAAATACACTGAGGTGGTTTGGCCATGTGGAGAGGATGGAGAGCGAAAGCCTGGAGAGGAGAATATATGCGAGTGAGGTGGAGGCGGGGAGAGGAAGGGGGAGGCTGAGGATGAATTGAAGATGTGATATAGAGAGGTATTTGAGAAAGGGGGATGTGAGCTGGGAACAAGGCAATGAAGTGGCATTGGACAGGGCGACGTGTAGTCGATTTGTTTGTGGCCACCCTTTACGGGATTGAGGCGTCTAGCAATAGATAGATAGATAGATATTGTTGTTATCAGAAGTCTGCTTTATCAAAATAGTAATGCCAGTAACTTATGAAGAAGTAATGATGAAAATAATCTTAAACACTGTCAAGGCAACTTAAACTTGAAACCCGGCATGAAAACATCGCTGCTACCAATCAGTTTCATCAAGGTAGCAATGTCAGTAACATATCAAGCCCTAGTGACCAAAACAACTTTCATTGACAAAGCTACTCACACACTTATATCAAAGTCACCCAAGAAAATAAAAATCCCTCTCCGTCTTCATATATTAAGGACACTTGTCTTTGATTTTGCTGGTGTACCGAAATGGTTGAAGTGGCTGACGAATAATATGAGAATTATTAACATGATAATAATTTAAATGGAGGAGTTCAGGGTGGAAAGCCAGTTAACCTCTTCACTTCGATGATGTATTATTTAATCTATTTTTGCTATCTGCAAATAATAATGAGACGAAAAGGGGTGAGTAGGGACCAAGAGAGGGTTGGCTGGCTACGATGGGTAAAGGAGTCTATTGGCCTGTTATATCCTTCGCTTGGGCCTCGTTCATGACGCCAGCTTTCAGGGCCTTATTTGCAAAATCAGTGATGGTGTTGTCCTTTGCTTGAAGGGGTCGGTGGTTACAGCTGCTAAACAAGATACACAAAACGGTCATTGGTTGCACAATTATGGTGATAACAGGATAATACTTATAGAATATACCCACGTTTTGTTGATTACATTTTGAATTGTTATGTATAAAGGGATGATAATTCCAGCACTGATTAGTTCATTTGGCTTATTAACTGTTGACCTAGCAAAACAGGCTAGCCCAGTGGGAAATAAATCAAACTTCACAAGGCGATATATTCTCTTGTAATTATAAAGGTTGTGGAATGTAGTTCAAAGAAGATGTCACATACACTGGTGGCCTCTTTACCACTGCAGAGCCTGAGCAGGGTCAGTGACTTTTTGGTTCACTGTACTAAGCTTATTGGCCAGGTATAGATATTGTTCTGTTACGTGAAAAATGAAAGTATTTAAAGTAAAGCAACATTTAAGGTGAACAGCACATCAGACATACCATTAAAAAATAAATTTCAACTCATAACTTAAAGTTTGTAAATGAAATAATTATATCCACCTGAGAAAATAATAATCCACTGATATCTGAAAAATGCATCATATAAGATACCACTCACCACATTCACAACCATTCACCACCAACAACCACGATTAGAATATTGTGCTTTGTTCATTTTGACGATCTAAAATTCCTGTCGCACTACCTTGAATGCTGAGTCGTAAAAACTCAGATGCACCAAACTATAATGAACATCAGGACAATGTGCAGCATGGAAAGTAAGCTGCAAAAGGACGAATGCAGCATGGAAAATACGCTGTAAGTGGACGAAAGCAGCATGGAAAATAAGCTGCAAATGGACTTAAAGTGGAGGAGTTAAAGCACACCTACCTCTGCCAGTGATGTAGGTCCAGCCTGGGCAAGCGATGATGCCGCGGTAGGTGTTTATTCTCAGGGCAGTTTTGTACAGACTGGCTACTGTGTAGAGGCAGGCGCGACCCAACGGTGCCACCTCGCTACTCTGGCGCCAGTACACCCTAAGAGGAAGGATGAATTCATGAACGTAATGAAATCAGATGAATTATAGGAAAACTCACTAAAAACATTAAATTTTATTTTAAAATTCCCAGAGTATAACGATGGAAATAGAACCCCTGGACACCACAGTAGCCATCTTAAAGATGGAAGTTTTATTTGACTTTCAACCCGAACGTGCCCTCTAGCCTGTTTTTTTTTTTTTATGTGACGAAGAAGGAACCAAAGGCCATGGGCCCGCAATAACTGTTCCCTCCAAGAGAAAAACAAAATACAAGAGAGAGCCAAATTCATGATCCGATCATTTTGAGATGTCTGGACACACTACATTTGAAAGACTGCAGATCATAGGAAGCAGGAAATACAGACAGAGGGAGACATTTCCAGAGTTGACCTGTTGCATGAATGAAGGACTGGGAGTAACGGTTAACTCTTGCATTAGAGAGTTGGACAGAAAAAGGATGAGAGTTTGCTGCTAGACGGGTGCTATGAGCCTGGCATAGAGGTGGAGGAATGCATGCAGACGGTTCAGAGGAGCAGTGACCATTGAAGTAGCGGTAGAAAAGAGATAAAGATGCAACAGTGCGACGAAGAGACAGAGGTTGAAGGGAGTCAGTAAGAGGTGGAGAGTTAATGAGACGAAAAGCCTTTGACTCCACCCTATTGAGAAGAGCTGTATGTGGGGAACCTCCCCACACATGAGAGTTGTACTCCACACAGGGGCGGATGAAACCCGTGTATAGAGTCAACAATTGTGGAGGGGTAAAGAAGGAACGGAGTCGACTTAGCACACCTAATCTCTTAGAAGTAGATTTTACAAGAGATGTAATATGATCTTTCTAAGACAAGTCCCGAGTAAATGAAACCCCAAGCATGTTCAAGGATGATGCAGGATTATGCTGAATACTATTATGCAATAGTGGCTACACCTGTGGAAGATTTTGTCGAGTTGATATGTGTAAGAACCGAGTCTTTGATGCATTAAAAACAACAAGATTATTTTTACTCCAGTCAGAGATACGAGCCAAGTCATACATTAGGTGTGCCACAGCCTCATCCCTTGTTTGTTGAAGTAATTGCTGAGATGGACGTTGCAGGAACCAAATGGAAAGGTGAAGGATGGAGTCATCAGCGTATGAGTGGATAGAGTTAGATGTACAGCTTAGAAGGTTCTGTAGTTCTTTTCATACGAGTTACAAATACAACACAAGCAAATGTGCATATGTGAATATAAGACAAATCTCTATGTAAAGGAAACCCATCCACTGTATTGTCATAATCGGCCGATAAAGTACAGGAAATAAGCCGGAAAAGGACAAAAATATATGTATAGATAAAACTGATGAACTATAGCATACATCACTTTGTACTCTTGGTGTAACGAAACCATTAATTTTATTCAGCTTAAGACAAATTTTGGAAGTGCAGGGGTGACATATCCCTACTTTACCCTTCCACCATTACAGATCCTTTCTAAGTCGCATATATTCGTGTGGAAGAGGTAGAACTGAATGGAGAAAGACGCCATCTGAGTGAAAAAGTTGATAGTTTTATCGCACTTGACGTTTAAAGACCTGTGATAATTACGTTCATTCTTTTCAATATAGATAATTAAAAATTCATTTCTCACTTAAGCAGAAATTTCGGTGAACATTTCTTTGACATGAATGGAAGATTTATGAAAGTAATTAAAAGTTATGGTGGTATCGATTAAATGTTCTCCCGTGTTCGCTTGGCTTCATAATGGACAGTTTTATTAACATTCTCCAGCCCTGCCTCAATAGCGATTCATTAATACTGATATTCGTGAATGCACTAATACTATTTTATATGCAAGGAAGACGAAACCAAAGGTCAGAAGACCACAAGACTGTTCTTTTCAAAATAAACAAACAAATAAGATAACAGTGACCCAAACGCAAGATCCGTTCATTTCGAGATGCCAGGGCACACTGCATTTGAAAGACATGGGATCAGAGGCAGCAGGAAATACAGATAGAGGTAGACCGTTCCAGAGATGACCTGTTGCATACATAAAAGACAGGAAGTAATGGTTAACTCTTGCATTAGAGAGTTTGACAGAAACGGGATGAGAGTTTGTTGCTAGACGGGTGCTATGCACCCTCCGTAATGGTGGAGTAATGCAAGTAGACAGTCCAGAGGAGCAGTGACAATTGAAATCACCACAGAAAAGAGATAAAGATGACAACAGTGTGACAAAGAAACAGAGGTTGAAGGGAGCCAGTAAGAGGAGGAGAGTTAATGAAACGTTTAACTCCACCTTATTGAGAAGAGCTGTATGTGGTGAGCCTCCCCACACATGAGAGTTGTACTCTACACAAGGGTGAATAAAACCCATGCATAAAATCAACAACTTCGCAGGGGTAAAGAAGGCACGGAGTCAGCTTAGGACACCTAATCTCTTGAAGGCAGATTTTACAAGAGAGATAATATGATATTTCGAAGATAAATCCCAAGAGAATGAAACCCAAGGTATGTTTAAAGATGATGAAGGATTGAGTTGGATTTTGAAAAAAATTAGAGGACACTTAGGCGGAAGATTTTTTCGGACTGAAAGATGTAAGGACCGAGTTTTTGTTGCATTAAAACAACAGAATTACTTTTGCCCCTTTCAGTGACATGAGCCTAGTCAGACATTACATGTACTATTGCATCATCCCTCCTTTGTTAAATAACTGCTGAGATGGACACTACGGGAAACTAATTGAAATGAGAAGGGCGGAGTCATCAACGTATGAGTGGATAGGGTTAAATGTAAGCTTAGAAGTCCATTGATGAATGGAAGGAAGAGAGTTGTTGGTAGGACAGAGCCCTGAGGAATAGCACTACTGACAGCTCTAGGAGATGAACGGTAGACGTCTGTAACAGCAGCTGTAGAACGACCAGAAAGGAATTTTGAGATGAAGGCATAGGTAGAAGGATAGAAACTTGGTAGTCCAATGGCGGTAATATGTTTGATATCTGTTGTGCCATCCCTGATAATTTTGATTTTCTTATAATGCTCCACTGATTCAAGAGCTGAGTTACTCAAATAAATCTGCAGTTCTGACACAAAAGAAAAAAAAAGATGCATTGTTCTGTAGCTACAGTTAGTGGTTAAAAAAAAAAAAAAAAGTAAAATATTTGAATCTGACAGCCATTGTTTGCTCAATATTCTAAGACTAAAAACAACGGCATGGCAACTATTGGTAACTAAAAAGTGGGCCAGGTAGAAAGCGACATCAGAACACCATCAGTTATTGAAGAGTGCAGAGGGTTCTCTCTCTCTCTCTCTCTCTCTCTCTGCTGCAGCTAGCAGAAACCTGAGCAAGAAGATGTGGAAGCAGGTGGCGTATCAAATGGCGGTGGCATTCCATATAGCAGTCCTGACTCCCCAGTGTCAGGTAAGTCGCTGGGGTCCCTGGAGCCCATGGCTCATACGACCAACATAAGAAAAATTGAGTGGACACCTCTAAATCTCAGGTTGTCACTTTTTAGTTCATTCCATCTGTCTTCAGAAGATTTTATACTGCTCCGAGGGGACTTTTCGAACTGGATGGGGTATAGCAATCATTAACTCCTTCAGTAACACAAGAGTTTCCCAAAACAGCAAAAGCTGTCTGCTAGCAGCAATATAATACAACTAGAGAGGAAACATAACCAAGTATGTACAGCCGACAGCAGAAGTTCGTCCCTCTTAGCGTGCGTGATACGAGCCTGTTGATCTGGTAACACTGTATGAGATAGAGTTGACAGGTACGCTTTAAATGGCTAATATTAAAGAAATGTGTTCGGAGATAAGAACACATTCCCTAATGATAATATTAATTTGCAGCAGGTGGGATAATGTTATTGTGAAATGTTTGACATTGGTGTATGAAGATTCTTCGTTACGGACACAGACGCATAGGATTATTTGGACTGGACTGATGTTGCCAGCAAGTATTATATGAAATATTATAGAACGATTGCAGTCCTAAAGGTGAGGTTGCAAGAAAACACTAATTACGATGTCAGTTACACACTAAACAAACACAGAAACTGCCAGTTCGTGTTTCGCCAGTATGCGATTTTGTTTTATAAGTTAAGTCACTTCCCTTTCCGACCTCTCTCCCCACCCGTCTCTCCTCTTCCAAGTCATGCTCTGCCATCATCCACGTTTTATCGTTAATGTTGAAAATCGTATGTCTGTAGGTAAACTGTGGGAAATAATATAAAAGTGTCAATGAGCTTCTTTTCCTCCATCGCTTGAAGTGTTATCAATGACTTGAATATAAATGTTAGTAACATGAATAAATAGTCACTGTGGTGGTTAGGAGACATTTCTCGTCATCATTTATGTAACACTTACCTAACTATCGTTCTTACAGTGCCCAAAATACACTCCCTCTCCACCCCCTCGCCGTCTCCTCCCTCCCCCTTCCACTGTTTCCATCACTTCTCCCCCCTCCCTCCGCCCCCATTTCCAGTAACCTTTGTTTCTAGCCTGCAACACTCCGAATCCCTCCCCACCGTGTTATTGTATTGACCCTGCCCAACTTCTCTCCCTTGTCATTTCAAATGTCTTTTTCTCTCCCTTTTTCATTTTTGTCTCGGGAATCGAACAACATAACGATGTTTGGGTCATGTTTTTGTATAGTATCCTTTAATAATGTGTAATATTATAATGACCGTGACAATGGCGGTCAAGAGGCATTAACTGTTCAAAGGACGGCAGTCAGTGCCTCAGTTTAATGATCATTTTATTTCTCCTCCTCTAGCCATTAATATCTTGCTTACACTTATTTTATAAATCCCAACATACATAAAATATGAAGCACAAACGTCCTTCTTTTCACCAAAGAAAGTATAAAATGAAAAATAATCATTGCGTATGTTGTATGACTGAGGTGGTTTGGACATGTGGAGAGAATGGAGAATGAAAGACTGACTAAGAGGGTGTATGTAGGTGAGGTGGAGGGAGGGAGAGGGAGGGGTAGACCCAGGATGAGGTGGAGGGATGGAGTTGAGAGGAATATATGGGGGAGGGGGGGTTAAGTTTGGCGGAGGGTAGTCAAATGGTGGGTGACAGAGCGACTTGGAGGCGTTTTGTCTGCGACAACCCTTTCGGGATTAGGGCGTCGGCCTATAGATAGATAGATAGATAGATGTTGTATGATCTACACGCATCCAGAAAATATTTTCTTAAAAGTACTGTCAGTATTCTTGGTGAAAATTTGTAGATCTTCAGTTACGATTAAATATAGCAAAATAGATGATAGTCACAAAAGCTGTATCCTCATACATTTGGCTACCATAATCATCGTAATATACGATGAAGGGGGATTATACCCCTCTGGATGAGTAGATTAAGCCCTTATCGGAATATGCTTGTCATGAGCCCGGACAGCAGGCAGATGTAAGTGGAAGTATGAGATTGTCGCGGTGTAAGGGTTAATTATGGTAAAGGTTCGCTTCCTATCCATCCGAGTCCTTGTCACTCCTGTATCGATAATATCGGCAGTTGCAGAACAGATGTTCAGGGCGCTGACGGACAGCTATGCCGTTACCTTTTGTTCTAACCATGCAATGCAGCTATGGGAATGGAATGATAGGGATAATCTTGCTGACTGCATTCTCTGACCTTGTAAGATCATGCGTTGAGGGAGTTCAGATCAAAGTATGTCGATGGCATATTGTTTTAAATTATATATAAGTAGACGTATCTCATAGGTCTCACTTTAGTGCGGAACACAATGTGTGGGGGGGGAGGGGATTATGGAAGCAGGAATACTTTGAGTGAGGGAAGGGATTACATATATTACAAGCTGGGACACAGATAAATGTTATAACGTGAAGGGAGGAGTGAGGGATACAGAAAGCGGGAAGGAGGCGAGGAGGGAAGGAATTCACAAGGGGGGGATGGTATTGAACACTGATAGTTACGATGGACATATTGTTATGTAAGTAATTTGGTTACTTGTGTGTAATACAGTTGGCGATATAACATGCACGAGTATTGTGTTTATAATGTCATTACAATTAAGACTCAAAGTCCTGTAAATGGTAATAACTGTATTCAAATTATGAAGAACCGATCTAGTTAGGGAGGTAAACAGAAGCAGAATCAGTTAAATGAAATCGTTGGGAAGGGTTGGGGGTGTTGAGGGAGAGAAACAAGGGGTACTGGTAGAGGGGGGGAAGGGAGGGGGGAGAAGTGATGGAGACAGTGGAAGGGGGAGGGGAGGAGACGACGAGGGGGTGGAGAGGGAGTGTATGTGGAGCACTGTATTAACGATGGTTATATAAATGTTATATAATGTGACGAGTAATGTCTCCTAACCACCACAGTGACGATTTATTCATGTTACTAACATTTATATTCAAGTCATGGATAACATTTCAAGCGATGGAGGAGGAAATGAAGCTCATTTGACACTTTTATATTGTTTCCCACAGTTTATCTACAGACATACGGTATTCAGCATTAACGATAAAACGTGGATGATGGCAGAGCATGACTAGGAAGAGAAGAGACGGGTGGGGAGAGAGGTCGGAAAAGGAAGTGATTTAACTTATAAAACAAAATCGCATACTGACGAAACACGAACTGGCGGTTTCTGTGTTTGTTTAGTGTGTAACTGACATCGTAATTAGTGTTTTCTTGCAACCTCACCTTTAGGACTGCAATCGTTCTATAATATTTCATATAATACTTGCTGGCAACATCAGTCCAGTCCAAATAATCCTATGCGTCTGTGTCCGTAACGAAGAATCTTCATACACCAATGTCAAACATTTCACAATAACATTATCCCACCTGCTGCAAATTAATATTATCATTAGGGAATGTGTTCTTATCTCCGAACACATTTCTTTAATATTAGCCATTTAAAGCGTACCTGTCAACTCTATCTCATACAGTGTTACCAGATCAACAGGCTCGTATCACGCACGCTAAGAGGGACGAACTTCTGCTGTCGGCTGTACGTCACTCACCGAAGTTTCCTTCTTATATTAAAATACACCCATGTGGCTGTGTTGTATTTGTAATTCGTATGAAAAGAACTACAGAACCAACAGGGTAGAGGGCACATTCGAGTTGAAAGTAAAAAAAAAAAAAATTGTCTTTAACATGGCTGCTGTGGTGTCCAGGGGTTCTATGCCCATCTTTATGCTCTGGGAATTTTAAAATAATGTTTAATACGTGTTTATTGATTTTCCTATAATTCAACTGATTTCGTTACAATCCTGAACTCCTTTCTCCTAGGGTGTACTGGCGCCTGAGTAGCGAGGTGACTCTGTTGGGTCACGCCTGCCTCAACACAGTAGCCAATCTGTACAAAACTGCCCTGAGCATAGACACCTGCCACGGCATCATCGCTTGCCCAGGCTGAACCTACATCACTGGCAGAGGTAGGTGTGCTTTAACTCGCCCACCTTAACTTGGAAGGCTTTCGTCCTTTTGCAGGTTATTTTCCTTGCTGCATTCGTCCATTTCCACCACATTTTCCATGCTGCATTCGTCCTTTTGCAGCATATTTTCCATGCTGCATTCGTCCTTTAGCAGCATATTTTCCATGCTGCATTCGTCCTTTAGCAGCGTATTTTCCATGCTGCATTCGTCCATTTGCGTATTTTCCATGCTGCATTCATCCTTTTTGCAGCATATTTTCCCATGGTGCATTCGTCCTCTTGCATCAGATTTTCCATGGTGCATTCGTCCATTTACAGCGTATTTTCCATGGTGCATTCGTCCTCTTGCATCAGATTTTCCATGGTGCATTCGTCCATTTTCAGCATATTTTCCTTGCTGCATTCGTCCTTTTGCAGCATATTTTCCTTGCTGCATTCGTCCTTTTGCAGCATATTTTCCTTGCTGCATTCGTCCTTTTGCAGCGTATTTTCCATGGTGCATTCGTCCTTTTGCATCAGATTTTCCATGGTGCATTCGTCCACTTGCAGCATATTTTCCTTGCTGCATTCGTCCATTTGCAGCATATTTTCCTTGCTGCATTCGTCCCAGCGTATTTTCCATGGTGCATTCGTCCTTTTGCGGCTTACTTTCCAAGCTGCGCTTTCACCTGACCTGCCTTATAGTTTGGTGCTTCTCTCCTGTTACAGCTCAGCATTTAAGATTGTGAGACGGAATTCTCAGATCAAGCCAAAATGAACAAAGAACAATATTCAAATCGTGGTTGTTGGTGGTGAATATGGTTGTGAATGTTGTGACTGGTATCTCATATGATGTATTTTTCAGATATCAGTTAATTTCCATTTTCTCAACTGGATATAATTTTTTATTTACAGACTTTAAGTTCTGAGTTAAATTATATTTTTTAATGAAATGTCTGATGTGCTGTTCACCTTTAATGTTGCTTTACTTTAAATACTTTCATTTTTCACGTAACAGAACAATATCTATACCTGGCCAATAAGCTTAGTACTGTGAACCAAAAAGTCACTGACTCTGCTCAGGCTCTGCAGTGGTAAAGGGGCCACCAGTGTATGTGACATTTTCTTTGAACTACATTCCACATCGTTTATGAAATACCCACCCGACGGAGCGACCCCGACACCACCACCCCAAGAGGAGGACACGGGGAGGCGACACCCACCTCAAAAGGAGGCAACGAGGAGGCTTACAGGTGTCCCGCGCCACACTGGCCCATGTCCCCAGCTACCTTATGCCCCTCTTCCACCCAGCCAGACCCACTGGAAGTGCATCGGCCAGGTGCATTACCCTCTGACGAGGTCAGCACTCACCTGAATCGAGGTGGGACTTGTTTCAATACAGTCCCAAGTAGGCCCTCAGTAGCAGAGTCCACCAGACCTGCCACTAAAAGAGGTAGAGAGATCACTGGTCCTCAAAGTCCTACCTTTCCCCAGGGGAGCAGCAGTGCAGCAGAGTCCATCGGACCTGCTGTAGAAGGGGAGTCCACTGGACCTCCTCCTTCTGACACCCACCTTCAGGAGCAGGCGTCATGGACCGTCAGCCAGACGACCCCCACCTGCAGTCCCAATGAGGGGGGCAAGTCCATGGTAGAGTCCATTGGACCTGCCACCGGGAGAGAGACCACCGGTCGTCCCCCAGCTGCAACTTTCCCCGGGCAGCTGGAGAGCATTAGAGTCCATCGGACCTGCCATGGGAGCCAGAAAGTCCTCCGGACTTCCTCCTCGTGTTGTCCCTGGGATGTGTGGTCCCCCGACAGAGTCCATCGGACCTGTTGGACCGAGGGAGAGTCCACCGAACCTCCTTCCTCTGCCTCGGAGTGGAGTTCCAGTAGAGTCCATCGGACCTGCCAGGCTGAGGGAGAGACCACCGGTCGTCCCTCCTTCACTACCCCAGAGGCTCCCTACGAAGGCACTGTCTCTGGCTCAGCCCGCCCCTCCAGAGGCCGAGCGAGACGCCCCTCCTGCTCCCCCTCCTCTTTAAAGGTCGGAGACTTCTCCCCAACAGGACTCCAGTTGAAGAGTGTCTGGAGTGGACCTGTTGAGCCTGGGTGTCCTGTCTCTGTAGCCCAGCCCCTGATGCCCCCAGAAGTTGACAGACTTTCCAAGGCCGAGCGGCCACAGACGACCCCTGACGGCCTTCCCCTCCTGGCAAGACCACAGCCTTCGGACGTTAAGGGGTGCCCCGCAGCCGACCTCAGGCCCAGACTAGCCTAGCCTGGACCCTCCTCCAGGACTCCCACCACAGCCAAGGGCAGGCACCATGCAGCTCGCCTCTTAGCCCTGTTTGGCCCCAGTCCTGAGGGCCACCACACTCCTAAGTTCCCCACCAGGAAGGGGCCACCCACCATGCCACCCTCCAGCTTACACCAGACTCCAGAGTATGCTGGCCAAGACCGATGCCAATACTGGGAGCGCACCCCTGATGGCCCTCCACCCACACCGGACCATCACCTGTACCTACTTGCGATGTAGCCTCTGTGCACCCTAGTGCCCCCCAGTGGTGTTATCAACTCTGTGCAACTCTTGTGTCCCGTCCATAGTGTTATAGACCCTGAGTGATATTTATTACCCCTGTCCAGAGTGTCGTGACCCCTGTATAATGCTTGTGACCCCCTTACAATATCACGGACTGTGATATAGAGACCCTGTGTAATATTTGTACTCTGTCCATAGTACCGTGACCCCTGTATAACACTTGTGACCCCTCTGTAGTATTATGGACCCTGTGTATTATATACTATGTGTAATGTTGTGCCCCACACCCCTTGTGTAATACTTGTGCCCCAGTTGTAATTTCACGACCCTTGTATAATACTTGTGATCATCAATAGTGTCATAACTCTGTGAAATACTTGTCCCTTTTGATACATAGTGTTGTGAGATACACCATACTTGTGCCCCATGTATAGTGTTACCTCGTGTACTAATTGTATAAAGTCCACTGTATTTCTTTGTAAGGTAATATGCGTGTAAGATTAGTTAGCCTGTGTTTGAGCCCTATCCCTTGTTTGCATGCTCTAGCCCGGTCCTGAACAAAAGAACCCAAGTCCGTGACCATATCTGAGTTCAAGGAGTTGGACTCAGAATACGCTGCATAACACTTTATAACTACAAGATAATATAGCACTTTGTGAAGATTGATTTTTTTCCCATTGGGCAAGCCTGTTTTGCTAGGTCAACAGTTAATAAGCCAAATGAACTAATCAGTGCTGCAACTATCATCCCTTTATACGTAAAAATTTAAAATGTAGTCAACAAAACAACTGGCTATATTCTATAAGGATTTTCCTGTTACCACCATATTTGTGCAACCAATGACCGTTTTGTGTATTTTGTTTGGCAGCTGTAACACCGACCCCTTCAAGCAAAGGACAACACCATCACTGATTTTGCAAATAAGGTCCTGAAAGCTGGCGTCATGAAGGAGGCCCAAGCGAAGGATATAACAGGCCAATAGATTCCTTTACCCATCGTAGCCAGCCAACCCTCTCTTGGTCCCTACTCACCTCTTCTCACCTCATTACTATTTGCAGACAGCAAAAATAGATTAAATAATACATCATCGAAGTGAAGAGGTTAACTGGCTTTCCACCCCGAACTCCTCCATTTAAATTATTATCATGTTAATAATTCTCATATTATTCGTCAGCCACTTCAGCCATTTCGGTACACCAACAAAATCAAAGACAAGGGTCCTTAATATATGAAGACGGAGAGGGATTTTTATTTTCTTGGGTGACTGATTTAAATGTGTGAATAGCTTTGACAATGAAAGTTATTTTGGTCACTAGGGCTTCATATGTTACTGACATTACTACTTTGATGATACTGATTGGTAGCAGCGATGTTTCCATGCCGGGTTTCAAGTTTGATTTTAATTTGCCCTGACGTTTAAAGATTATTTTCTGCATTATATCTTCCTAAGTTACTGGCAATACTATTTTGACAAGCAGATCTCTGGTAACAACAATATATAAGTGTGAAGTGACAAACTGGGAAATAAAGAATTGGTGCAATATTAATGTTTTTTACCTAATACCACAGTAATTGTAATAATCATATTAACACTTTTATTTGGCCACGTGGAGAGGATGAAGAATGAGGATGACTAGAAGTGTATGAGTGTTAGATGGACGGGGAGTTGGACGGGGGAAGCTGAGGATGAGACAGAGGGCTGGGATAGAAGAGATGTATTGAAAGGAAGGACTGAGTTAAAGAGGGCAACCTGATGGCAGAAGACAGGGTGACTTGGAAGCTATTTGATTGTGACCACCCCTTCCAGGATTAAGTGTCTGGCTATACTGAGAGATAGAACGTTAGGTAGATAGATACAGAAAGAAAAATGGATGGATGGATAGACAGACAGAAACACATATACAAAGATAAAGACATATAGATACAGAGAGATAGATAGACACAGAAACAGCCACAGATAGACAGAAAGAGTCTGAACCAATAGATAGATTCTGGAGGCATTTAGGTACAGCTTTACTAACTAGAGAGAAAGTGTAGCAATCAAATTGACAATATAGCTTCATGGAGGTTTATAAAGGCCTGTCCACACTATTTGGCAGTGCCCGTTGAATGTATTTCTCTCGCGTCTTTAGCAGTGTTATCAGATGGAGCAGTTCCCGGCAGACCCCACACTATCGGGCAAAGTCTGTCGGGCATGCCTGTGAGGTTCTGCACATTGCTGGGTAGGTGGTTGGGCGTTCCACTTCGGGCAGTAGCCAGTAGGTGATCGGCAAGGTCTGAGTGCGAAAATGTTTCCGATGATGGGCGTTTCACTCTTGCCCGATAGTGTGGACAGGCCGTTTATGAGGCTGAGAGTGCTAAATGGAGGGTTGCTTCACATGACCACTGTTGTTTAGCAGACGGGATAGACGTGTTATTCCGCCATCAAACTAGCAAGCAAGGACATGTCGATGGTTTGCCCGTGGTTTCCCCGCTTATGACGTCATCTCCTCTCTTGCCCGCCACCCACCTTCCAAACGTGTGTATTGGACCGGGATTTGGTAACAATGTTTGCCCCCCGGGGGGCATTGCCGATAGTGTGGACAGGCCTTTAGAGAACCACTAAAAGACTGGCACGTGACATACTGGAGTTTCGAACTATGCGGAGGAGTGACATAAATGAATTTATTTATTTATTAATTAAATTACTGGGAGATGACATCGAGACAGTTTAGAGACACATCACTTGAAGGCAGTAGATTGTGTTACTCTGCTGCTTCCTTTCCTTTCATCTGAACTTACAAGTAAACCCATGACGAGAGAGAGAGAGAGAGAGAGAGAGAGGGAGAGAGAGAGAGAGAGAAAGGGGGGGGGGGAAAGATGGTTTAGAATGAAAAATGGACAGGGAATGAAGTACGGAGGAAGGAATGACATCAGATTATGCAAGGATTGAGATAGGTGAAAATTTGAAGCGATGGGAAGGAAAAATGCAAGGAAGGAAGGAAGGCTGGAAGGAAGGAAGGAAGGCAGGAAGGAATACAATGTAAAAGGAAAATGGTAGATGATTCGAAAAGTAAAGGTGAAGGGCGAGGAATGTCCGAAAATATAAAAGGTGAAGATTTAGGAAAAAGGAATGAAAACTATCAGAAAGTTCGGATCTTGCTGTGACAAACCATACCTGAATAAGAAACAGTGTCAAGTGCGGGAAAGAGGCACGAAAGAGAATGGAAAAGACAAACAAAGATGAAAGGACAGCTAGTGCTAAATGGAGATGTATATCACAACTTGAAGATAGACAGCAAGGAAAAGGAAACAGAAAAGAAACAAGTTTGAATCTGGAGGAAAACAAGGGAAGCAAACGTTATAATAGGAAAGGGAAAAGACACAGATGAAGACGAGAAGCAAGGGATGAATCGAAAAATAGTAGTGAACGAGGAATGAATGAAATATAAATGAAGTTAAAAAAAAGAAAGCCACATCACAAAGTTGAGATATGGGCCTCGAAAAGAGATTACAGAAAATGTATATAGAAAAGACGAGAACACTGCACGAGAAAAGGATGGAAAACACGGAGACGTAAGAGAGTAACTGCATAACGGAAGATATGAAAATATTAAAAAATTTTGGCAAACGAACTGTTATAACTACGAATGAGTTTCTGCAGCCAACTAAATTTGTAAGTAAGAGAGCTTCTGGACAAGTAAATAAATAGATGGACAGACAGGCAGATAGATAGATAGATAGATTGAATGATATATACGTAGGTAGATACATAAAAAAATTTTCCCGCTCATTTTTGTGTAACAGATTTGAGTTTTCTCAGTGATAGATATTTAATTCCGCCTCGCACTTTCCTTCTCTTTCCCTGTATTTCAAGAAATACTCTTTTCTTTGTCATCTCCTTGATAATTTTATTCACTTCTGCATTTACTTCTTTTCCATTTCTTTGTAGCCGGTATACAAACGTCCCTTTGTCTTCATTAGATCTCATAATTATGTCGCATTTTTCGTCTTCTTTCGTATCTTTCATCATTATCATTATCCATAATCTTCAACAGTGTCTTTCTAGGAGCATGAAATTCAGGACTAAACCCATCATGGCACCTGGAAGACTCAAAAACTCCCGGTATCGTTGTCCTCGCCTTGAATCTCTGAGGCATGGTGGTCTGTGAGGTTATGGAGCTACGAAAGTAATAAAATTACTTGATAGTACTTAAAGGAATTAATAGTCACAACTTAAGTGTAGCCTACCATGTTTGTTTTATACACCTCTTCAGACCATTAACCTAAGTACGTTCGTTAACTATTCGTTTTTTATAACCGTGGTTGGTTGGTGTTTAGATTGGTAGGTGGGTTGGTGGGCAGGTGGGTTGGTGGGCAGGTGGGTTGGTGGGTTTGTGGGTAGCTGTGTTGGTGGGCAGGTGGATTGGTGGGAAGGTGGATTGGTGGGCAGGTGGGTTGGTGGGTTTGTGGGTAGCTGTGTTGGTGGGCAGGTGGGTTGGTGGGCAGGTGGGTTGGTGGGTTTGTGGGTAGCTGTGTTGGTGGGCAGGTGGGTTGGTGGGCAGGTGGGTTAGTGGGTTTGTGGGTAGTTGGGTTGGTGAGCAGGTGGGTTGGTGGGCAGGTGGGTTGGTGGGTTGGTAATACTAAAAGAATTACTTATACATTCATACAGTAGTGTGTGCATATGTGTGTATTATGTATTTATGGATGTGTCAATTGGAGAACTGAAATAGCTGCACAGACATAAATAGCTAGATAGACGGATAAGTAGATAAGTGGACAGATAGATATAACAAATACCTTTCTTAGCACCCTACTTTAATTAACCTTTGGAAAGTCAATAAAATTTACTTTGTTCAGGCATGCATAATTTGATGCCTCTATTTATTGCGTGTAATTAAGTGATATATCATGTGTGCTGGAAGGGCATATATATATATATATATATATATATATATATATATATATATATATATATATATATATATATATATATATATATATATATATATATATATATATATATATATATATTGTGGTAGGTGGGGACGCTCACCATCCACTCACTCGATGTAGTGCTGCTCTCGGGTGTCTGCCCTTTCCTCTCCATCCTTCGTTCCTTCCATTCTCTTCTGTCTTTCTTTCCTTCATTCTTTCCTTGTCCTTCTGCCTACAGGTGACTTTACACTTCCTCTTCTGTCTTTCTTTACTTCATTCTTTCCACTTCCTTCAGCCTGTGGGTGACTTTACACTGAGTGACAAGCCAAATGGTTTCCTGTGCACCAGGAAACCATTTACTACTCTGGGTGGTAACCATATAACCAAATTTTGGCACCTGGTGATTTAGTGGGTAATTATTGCGCTCCAATAGGACTGAGCCGGTGAAGGTTTATATCCAAGGGGTGGTTGGTTTTGATTGCCCATGTAATGCCACTCAGGGATGAGTGAGGCTGGTCACTCTCATCTTAGATGTCGGGACCAACTGCCTAGCCCCGGGCTTCTACGTTCCTCCCTCATGGGGCAATGTAGGATTGGCTGATGATATATATATATATATATATATATATATATATATATATATATATATATATATATATATATATATATATATATATATATATATATATATATATATCTATCATCATCATCATCAGCCGTTGAGGTCCACTGCAGGACCGGCCAATCGCTACCGAAGCAGGGACGATACAGCCAATGTATCTCTACCCAGTAGTTTGGGCTGTCTGGTAGTAACTGTATGTAGGGTGAAAAGTGCTTGTGAGTGTGATTGTAGTGTTGTAGTGGCTTTGGATGTGTGTGTAGTCTGAACCAAGTGTAATCGGCCCGCCTTAAGCCGACTGGGTGCAAGCATACTAGTATGCGACACTGGTTCAACCACAGCACCTCTTGTGTCCGCCAAAGCGGTCAGTGGCTCGGTGAACGCTTCCCAAAGTTTTTACAACTCTGGCTGGAGGCGAACCCACGCCCACCAGCGTGCGAGACGCACACTCAATCACTGTACCACAGAGGCTCCATATATATATATATATATATATATATATATATATATATATATATATATATATATATATATATGTATATATAGATAGATATATAGATATATATATATAAATAGATAGATATATAGATAGATATACATATATATTGATAGATAGATAGATAGATAGATAGATAGAATGATATATATATATATAGATAGATAGATAGATAGATAGATAGACATATATAGCTATATATACAGAGGGGGGGGAACTTTTTCCTTCTTTTTGCACAAAAGGGTCTCTTTGTCCATACTGAAGTCACAACCCCCCTTCTCACAGTTTCCCCCTTAACAACTCCCCCCCCCTTAGCAATCGCCCCCACCCTTTCCCCTTCCTTCCCGCTTCCCTCTTCCCCACTGGGCTGTATAACATGGAGGGGCTGTCTCCGCAGCGAGCATGTGATTTACTGTCGCCATATTGAAACACGCTCGTCACCTCCATCACAGTAATGCAACAGGAACATTGTTCCTAGTTTGCTTTCTCTGTCTCAGGGGTCCTTCTATGTATACATATGTATCATAATACAACACTATATATTGATTATGATGTTTTTCTGCCTACCTGTACGAATTATATGATACATTTAGCCCAGAGTAGGAATACAACGTCATAGGTTGCTGCAGTGCAGAATATACCTTTTTTGTTTGTTTGTTTCTCTTTATGACCGCCTAATCAAACATCTGTTTAATTATGATAGGAAAGATAAAACTGAAGTCGATGGAAAGTGCACATATACGAAAATAATGTATTTTGCCATCATAAAGTATATAAGCACATTATAACACAGGAAAACATTGTCCTTATCTATTTGTTACTGATATTAACAGTACTTCCTACACATATCTTTATGTACCTAAACATACTTCCATAATTTATTCTTACTGATTTTTAAATACAATCAACCTTGCCAGCTGTGTTCTTTAAGTATGTTCCAATAGCTTCCTCTCTGATAAATTTCTTAATGTGATGTAATAATAAACTATAGCACTGTGATACCAGTTTTATTAATTTGTGAACATGATTGTCCTCAGTGGAGGTGTCACACATATGGATGTTTAGAAAATCATATATCTCTAAATAGTAATATGGTGCGAAATGTGTAACACAGCCGTGGAAATAACTAGTGGCATATGCTGATGTTTCAAGATTATTTTTTCTTTTGCAAAATTTGGACACATTTTTCAGTTTCATGACATTTTAACTACACTGCCACTTGCATAGAGGCCTCCCCTCAATAAAAATGCTCGTATAACTATACATTAGTCTTTAGATGCTGATGCCAGTCTTTCTTGAGAAGCAGGAATCTTTTTCTCGGCCATTTAACATATCCAGTAATCTTGTAGAATTAGCTACAAGATATATTTCTTACCTGCGAAATTTAATGCCGTCTCTCTTTGATGAATTCCTGCGCCCATTTTGGCATCCGTAAGCTGCGCAGTGGACCATGGCACTATATTTTCCGTTCTCATCGGCTTATTTCAAAAGGAATAGGCGTCATGCGGGATACTTAAAAAGACTGCCACTACATCAGCACCGCCCTGGCGGCGGACACACGAACTACGCTACACTACACATGAGAAAGTCCCTCCACGTAATACAGCTCAGTGGTTTAAGTAAGATTCTTCCATTACACCGGATGAAATACCAGTGCGGCAGGATGAGCCCGAGGTCACCACCCCAGGAGGAGAGAGTGAGGGGGTGACACCCAGCCCACAAGGGGACAACGAAGGGGTAAACTTCCCTGGGCCAACGTCCAGGCAACAACGGCGTATCTCCCTCGCGACCCGGCGCCTCTCTTCCATGCAGCCAAACCACTTGGTAGTGCACACGGAAAGTACACTACTCTCCAGCAGAGGGAATGCAATGGCAAGTTCCCAGGCACACCCTCGAACGCCGAGTCTTCTGGATCGGCTCCATGTTTAAGTGAGGACTCAGGAGGAGCCTCTAGGGTTGCTATTCCCCTGCCTAGACTGAAGGAGCGCATGCTCCGTCATAGCTGTGGCGTTAGCCAAGAGTGTACATCTGGCCTCTTCCTCCTGATGTCCCCAGGACAGGTAACACCAACCCGACAAAGGGAGGGCACGCTCCATCAGAGCTGCGGCACTAGCTGAGAGTGTACATCCGACCTCTTCCTCCCAACGTCTCCAGAGCAGGAGGGCCCTAGCCCTACGACAGGAGTGCTTCGAGTGCCCTCGTACCCCTGTTCAACATAGGAGCACAAGCAGTGCCCGACGGGGCTGCCTGATGGAAGGAGTCACCTCTGGCTCGCCTCACTGCCCTGGTATTAGAGTGAGGTGCCACTCTTTCCAGCTCTCTCCTTGGAGGGCTGGAGCTTCTTCCCCTACAGGTTCCCCACCTGAGTCCAGACCAGACGAGACGCCCCTGAGGCCCGGAGTCCGGTCCCTGCAGCCCGGGTCACCCCAGACGCTGACGGGCTCCGCCAGGACCAGAGACCACAGCTCTCCTCTGTCGGCCTCCCCCTATGGCAGAGGCTGCAGTCCTCAGAGCCAGTGGGCCTCCCCAGATGCTCACCGAGACTGAAGGGCCTCACCTGACGCAGGCGGCCGCAGTTTTCTCCTGACAGCCAACCTGGACCGGGGTATAGGCCGTCCTACCTCGGCAGCATCCTTCCCCAAACCGACACTCGGGCCGGGTCTCCACCAGACCCTTCCTTGGACCCCAAAGACGACCTATGGCCGATGGCGCACTACCAGACTTCTGGCCCTCTTCAGGCCCAGTCCCGAGAGCTCTGCCTCCTGCAGGGCCGATGTGGCGAGGAAGCCGCCCCAGATGCCGCCCCATCACTCCTTGACTAGTGGCAACTCCACGGGCCCCACTGTCCTGCACAGCTCCCGAAGAGCCTGCCTCCCACGCCCGGCCACCACTCGGAGCTCCCTGCATAGGCCCTCTCCCCCAGGGGCCGTGGCCTCCTCTCCGTCAGAGCCGTGAGTGACACATCTCGTGATTATATACCTCCCTAGTGTCGTGGACCCCCCCCCCTCCAGTGAACCACCAGCAAACTGTTCTCCTGTGTTCCTATCCCCATACATGGCACGTTCTTTCCCTCCCCGATTATAGGTCCCCCCCCCCCCGTTGATGAATCGAGCCCCTGTGAATCACGCACGAAGTGTATAGCCCCAGCCCCGGGTCGGGACCCCCCATTCCCCTCTCGGACAGTGACAGACAAGCCCACACCATTCACATAACACAGCAAAATCTTGGGGCTATATCCTCCCCCTCTTCTCCTCCCTACCCCCGGCCCGGCTCCCCAGAGAGTAACCCTCCCTATCCTCATTAAGCCCCTCTCCCCTCCATGACCCCAGTGTGACCTGTGGTATATTCTCGGCCCGTGTGACACGTGTATGGAAGCCACGTTTGCTAGGAACTTTTGTATATATCACGCGGAGATTATGTATTAGCTAGGACCCGTGTATGTCACGCGAGCAACTAGGCTTATATAACACAACCCTTAGGTATACTGGGTTGTGTTATATGTAAATCTGTCTGTGTTAATGTACTACTTATATTGGTGACACATATCTTGTGATATGGTGAGGGAAATAGCCCAAATGTGAGACAAAAATACTGAACTAGATGGACAGTGATTGAGATCAATATCAGTGTAAAGCATTGTGTAACTTCGACTCTGATCATAGAACGCTGTGTGTGTAATTGTTCTTCATTAATATACTAGTGTATTTATCTACCAGTGGTGTTTGTTTTCCCTTCCTTGCTAGTGCTGACCCGGTCAGGAATTAAGGACCCAGAGTTGCACCGTAACTGGACCCAAGAAGTCGGGACAAAGAATACGCTTCATAACACCAGAAACAAACAATGATGGACATTCAGAGTGCTGAGTCATTCCCAAGTCAGTCCTACACCAGTCACTTGTTGGTTGCCATGCTTGTAATAATCATGGATTATTTTTGCTCCACTGTTGAATTATGAGATATAGTAATGGCATATACCATTGAGAGTGCTAAAAAATTACTTTTAAAAATCATAACCAATAGGAATGAACTGCTTACTTTGTATATTTTTTATGATGGTAGACTCGCTGCTCAAATGTCAGCTCATGGCAACTGTAACTGACTGACTGAATATAATTAAAATCTGGTGGCGCAACTGCCAGGGTCATATGTCACCAGACAACAAGGAAAAACACACCGTAAATAAAAAGTGCATATTCACAATTACAATGCAGTATAGTGCTACGAAGGGCGACCAAACACCCGCAGAAGGAGCCCACCGAGGAGCACCTGCAGCGCGCCAGGACTCGAGGCAACAACGACATAAGTCCGCCCAGGCTGCGCACCCCTATGACCTGGAGCTCGCCCACCACCACCAACAAGACTACCTTCCAGGTGAGCCAACCACAACCAACCAGGGTGGAGCTGTAACTCCAGCTCCAGTCAGCACCCCTGAGACAGCCAGTAACCACTCAACCCTTCTACAGGAGATGGCCTGCAGCCACTCTGGAGGAAAACAGGAGACGGTCTGAAGACGCTTCTGCCTTCATCAGGAGACAGCCTGTAGCCGCTCTGAAGGTGCCCTTGGCGAGATGGCCTGTAACCACTCAACCCTCCTGCAGTAAACGGCATGTAGCCACTCCAGAGCGAATCAGGAGGCGGCCTGTAGCCGCCCTGAAGGTGCCCCTAACGAGACGGCCTGTAGCCGCTCGACCCTCCTACAGGAGACGGCCCGCAGCTGCTCTGGAGACAAACAGGAGATGGCCTGTAGCCGCTCCCGCCTTTGTCAGGAGACGGGCTGTAGCCGCTCCCGCCTTTGTCAGGAGACGGGCTGTAGCCGCTCCCGCCTTTGTCAGGAGACGGGCTGTAGCCGCTCCCGCCTTTGTCAGGAGACGGGCTGTAGCCGCTCCCGCCTTTGTCAGGAGACGGGCTGTAGCCGCTCCCGCCTTTGTCAGGAGACGGCCTGTAGCCACTCCGAAGGTGCCCCTGAGTCGACCTATAGCCGCTTCCTCCCTCAGGCCACAGCCAGTAGCCGGGCGTCAGTGATGGCCTGCAGCCGCGACCCCAGAAGGCCACGGCCAGTAGCCGGACCCTACGGCAGGAGACGGCCAGTAGCCACTCCTCCATCAGGTGCTTGTTCACCAACCTACGACCCAGAGGAAGCCCCCAGCCTGGAGGAGTACTGGAGAGACACTGTGACTTCCACTGGGCTCTTCTCCCTGCAGCTGGATCTGGATAGGACTCGCATGACGGACCCCGATGTAGGCCAATGCAGCAGCCCCCTCCTGACGGCGTCTCTGAACACCAGGGACTGCAGCCCTCGGGACCTCCAGACCGCCCCCAGGACCCCCGGGCAGGACCTCCCTACACCCAGACGCTGGAGATCTTCGTCCTCCATCAGGTGCCTGAACAAGAAGTGCAGGCAGTTATTCAGCCCCAGCCCCGAGGGCCATACTCCCGCCCCAAGCCCCAAAAGCGCGGGACCCTTCACCACCAGCTGCCCTGGACGAGAGAGGATGCCCTTACACGTGATCCCGTGGCTGCTGAACACAGAGGCCTCTGGCGGAACCCAGCCCCGTCAATAGTGAGACTGGGTCACCTCCGCCGCCCTTGTACCTGACCGCCACGACACCCAGACCCGAAAGGAGTGACAGTGAAAGCACAGTGTCCGTGACCTAGTGCAGTGAAGGCAGAGCAGTGAATTAACAGAATAAAGGAAGTCAGTGAGAAAAGCACCAGTGACAATATAAAAAAGTGGTGGAGTGGGTAAAAGTAACAGTGAAACCGTGGACACGGCAAGGCAGTGAAATACGGGTCTATGACAGTGAATATGCTACCAACTAATAACGCTGCATCATACTAAAATCATACACAGACCCCAGTGTTAAAGTAATAATTACCAACAGTGAAATAGTACCACCCACTCCACCAATATATCAACCTTGGACTTCCTGCAATAATAGTATATAAACCTCTGCCCTAAGTGCTATTCACCTTACCCGACCTTGACCTGAGTAGTATCCTGTGTAATACTAATAACCCATATCTAGGCCTAAGAATTATAATTGTCCAGTGTATCTGTATTCGTGACATCTACCCGTTCCACTGTAGAATTTAGTAATACACATGTAAGGTTGTTGCCTTGAGTTTTTGTGTCCTCCCTCTCTCCTATTTGTCTAAGCTCAGGTCTAGAAAGAGAACCCAGCTACACACTAGGCATTAGAAGGACGGGAGGCCGACCCTAAAACACCTAGCATTACAATAGTAAAGTTAATACCCGTTAGTAGGAATAGAAAATATTGAATCTAGCGGTCAGCAAAATTTACATTTCACTTCTTTTCCAGCATGCCATCGAGCAGACTAGCGGGAAAATACCGAATCAAGCAGTTAAGATTCCTTTTTTTTTTTTTACTTCAGGTTTAGCGTGTTGTCATCCAGTCCAGCGCAAAGTGCTGAATCTAGTAGTTAGGGCAAAATAACTGTCCATCATTCCTATGCTGGTTTATTTTCTTGCAACTTAGTGGAAAATATTAAATTTAGTGGTTAGCAGACTAACTTGTTTTTCACTCGGCTGTAGCAGGTATCTGTGCAAAAGAATGAGAAAATGTTGACTTCAGTTGTTAGATCATTTTAATCTATAAAAACTAGTTTCGCCAGAAGTTATACAAGAAGACACAAAGGGTTAGTTCAATTTTGTAATGTCCACAATCCACTCATTTGATGCAGTGCTGCCTTCAGGTGACTAGACAGAGTGACACGTCAAATATTTTCCTGCAACGTACAAAACAATTTAGTGCGCTAGGTGGTAATCATATAAATCAATAGACACCTGGTACTGTAGTGGGTCAAAGTACTCCAGCCTGATGTGGGCTATAAGGGTTTACATCCGAGGGTTAGTTGGGGATTAATGCTCACTTGATGCTACTCAGGGAAGCGCCACTTGTCACTCGCTTTAATGGTCGGGACTACGTTGTCTAGCCCCGGGTCCATGCACTCCTGATGGAGCAATATGGGAGTGAAAGAGGAAAGGATTATTATTAGTAGCAGTAGCAGTATTTTAACTCACAGTTATCGAGTGTTAGAGTCGATTTGTTCTCACGATGGAATTGGGTCATTCAAAAAACTTGAATACTAAGACGTGGTGGCGTGAAGTCTGTTGGTACTTAGGAATCTGGATTGAGTCTCCATGGTTTCTAGTCAAACCGACTAACCTATCTGATTACATTCCAGTCTGAATTCACTTACTCTTGTCCTCAACAACTGTGCTTCTGTGTTTACACCCTGCCTAGGTAAACTCTACTCCCTTTGTCTGTCAGTTTATATATACCTTTCCTTCTTGCTGGAAGTTTGCTCTTATTCAGCCAGTCCCAAAGTGGGTGACCACTCCCAGTCCTCTAACTATTGCTCAATTGCTTTAACATCCTGTATTTCTAAAGTTTTGTACCTCTTCTTTGAAAAATATAAATGCATCTTTCCTGTCACAACCATCTTTCCGATCGTCAGTATGGGTTTCGTCAGGGAAGCTCCACTGGCGATCTTCTCACCTACCTTTCAGACTCCTGGTCATCCTCCCATCGGGACTTTGGAGAAAGCTTTACCACTGCGCTTGACATCCAAAAGGCTTTCGATCGAGTCCAGCATAAATCTTTAATTTCCCAACTGCCTTCTTACACTCTCTATCCTATCTGTGCCTTCATCTCTAGTTTCCTTTCTGGTCGTTCAATAGCTGCCGTTGTCGAGGGCCACCGTTCTTTTCCTAGATGTATCAGTAATGGAGTTCCTCAGGGCGCTGTCCTATCATCAACTCTCTTCCTTCTATTCATCAGTGATCTCCTGAGTTGTACATCTAACCCTGGTCACTCATATGCTAATGACTCCACCCTTCATCTTTCCATTGGCCTCCCGCAGCGTCCATCTCAGCAGTTACTTCAACAAACAGCCGATGACGGTATGGCATACTAAATGTCTGACTTGGCTCATATTTTTGATTGGGGTAAAAGTAATCTTGTTGTTTTTAATGCCTCAAAAACTCAGTTCTTACACATTTGGTCCCGCCAGAATCTTATGCAGGGGAAACCTCTAATTGTTAACAATATCCAACTCTATCCTACATCATCTTTGAACATACTTGGAGTATCATTCTGTATGGATTTATCTTGGAAAGATCATATTACCACTCTTGTAAAATCTGTGCTAGGCTTCGTGGCTTCTTTACCCTTGCACAGTGTTTGATTTTATACTCAGGTTCTATTAGCCCCTGCGTAGGGTACAACTCTCATGTGTGGGGAGGCTCCACACATAGAGCTCTTCTCAACAGGGTGGTGTCAGAGGTTTTTCGTTTCATTAACTCTCCTCCTCTTATCGACTTCATTCAGCCTCTGTCTTTTCGCCGTACTGTTGCATCTTTATCTCTTTTCTATCACTTCTTCAATGGTTACTGCTCCTCTGTACTGTCTACTTGCATCCCTCCACCACAATGGTGGGTGTGTAGCACCCGTCAAACGACACTCTCATCCCATTTCTGTGTAACTCTCTGATGCGAGAGTCAACCGTTACAGGCAATTCGTCACGTATGCAACAGGTCAACTCTTAATCTGTCTTCCTTTGTCAGTATTTCCTACTGCCTATGATATCCAGTCTTTAAAATGCAGTGTGTCCAGGCATCTCGAAATGAACGGATCTTGAATTTGGTTCTCTGCTATCTTGTTTTATTTTTTTCTTGGATGAAACAATCTTGCGGGCTTTTAGCCTTTGATTCCTCCGTCCTTGTATAAAAAAAAACTTTAACAGTGACAGTATGGTTTTCGCCACGAAAGATCCACTGTTCATATACTCAGCCTCTTGACTCATTCCATCCATGAGTCAGTTGACCAACATGGAGAAATTCAAGCAGTAGTTCTTTATATTTCTAAAACATCTGACAGAGTGTGGCACCGTTCCCTGCTGTCCAAACTCCCTTGCTATGGCCTGTCGTCTTTTGTTCCACTTATTTTCTCATGTCTCAGCGACAGAAAGATAAGAATAAAAGTAGATGATGTATATTCCACTTTCCACTCAATTAACGCCGGCGTGCCACAAGGATCAATCCTGGCTCCAACCCTGTTTCTAATTCATATCAATGATCTCTTTTCTGTCACCGATAATCGCATTCCCTCATATGCAGATGACTCAACACTTCACAATTCATTCACACTTAAACACCCATTCACAGAGTTTGATATCTCTAACTTCCAACTCAGTACAGCAATCTCCATACTTCAAGCCTTATCTAAGATCATTGACAGAGAACAAAATATCATTGTCTCTTTGAATACTGGGAGACCAAATATATACAATTTATTAAATTACAGATATTGCGTGATTCCCATATTACCTTCAATGCAACCATTATTCCTACAGTACCTCTAAAAGTATTGAAATTCCCGGTGTTTCACTTAACAGTCCCTGAGTTGGACCTATTATATCACATCACTTGTTAAAACCGATTCAGAGAAACTTGAATTAGTTCATAAAATCCGTAACTTCTTCATTGACGAGCAGTTAGCTATAATTTACGAGAGTTATGTGCTTTCCCAGCTGGAATATTGCTCACCCTTGTGGAGTAGATGTGCAGAGGTTGCACAAAAACAACTGAACAAAATTCAGAACAAAGCTGTAAGAATTATTAATAACCCTGCAATTACTAACGAACTACCTCCCCTACAGGTAAGAAGGAATGTTGCCTCCCTTACATTATTTTAGATACTTTTATGGCAAATGCTCAGATGAAGTTACATCCATTGTGCCACCTCTCCACGCTACAGTGGCATCTGGTTGAGCTGATAACATGACTGTCACACAGCCATGGTAAAGAACTTCTGCTTGTCAGAATCATGTATTCCCAGAACGCATTTCTTTGTAACTCATTTCCCCTGGGTGGTTTTTGTCCCCAAACTTTAACCTACAGCTGTTCAAGTCCAACTGTCACAGTTTTTTTTTTTTTTTTTTTAATTTATGGAAGACGCCTGTAGTCTGTTGTATAGATTATTTTTTTCCCTCCTCTGTTTATCTTCGTTTAAAAAAAAAAAAAATCTTCTGCCAGTGTTGCCAGCCATAGGGTAATTAACGTGTAGGGTAATTAACTTGTGTGCAGGGTGATTAACCAACATATCATATAATTTTAAGTTTTTTATGCAAGAGTAAAGGAACCAAAGGCTAAAAGTCCGCAAAAAATGTTCCTCCCCAGAAAATATAAATATAAAGACCAAAATTCAAGATCCCTTCATTAAGAGATGCCCAAACACATTGCGTTAAAAGGCTGGAGGTCATAAGCAGAAGGATGTGCAAACATAGGAAGACAGTTCTAGAGCTGACATGTTTCATACAAGAAGAACTATGAGCATCATTTCACTCAGAAAAGGGATGAGAATGTGCTGCCTGACAGGTGCTACACACCCACCATAATGGAGGAGGGATGCAAGCAGATATTTCACAAGGGCAGTGACCATTGGCTTAGCAACTGAAAAGAGATAAAGATGCAACGGTGCAATGATGAGAGAGGTTGAAAAGAAGACGAGAGTTAATGAAATAAAAAGCCTTTGATTCCACTGTGCTGAGAAGAGCTGTATGTGGGGAGCCTCCCCACACAGAGGAGTTGTACTCTACACAGGGGCGAATAAAACCCCTGTGTAAAGCCAACAGCTGTGCAGAGGTAAAGAAGGCACGGAGTCAGCTTAACACACCTGATCTTGGACGGAGATTTTACAAGAGAGGTAACGTGATCCTTCCACGATAAATCTCTGGAGAATGAAACCCCAAGATTAATAATAATAATGATAATAATAATAATAATAATAATATTCTTATTATTATTAATGCTTATATTCATACTCGAGGAAATACAGTACTTCCTAGTGATCCATAAAAGCAGGCTGTTTGAAGCATTCACAGACTGAGGAATTCAATGTTCATCGGCAATTATTTCGGAATTCGGTTAACTCCTCCCGGCTCGCAGTGTATCATATTTTTTAAAATCCCCTTCCACGAAATTTTGTGGCGAACAGTACATAAATTCTAAAATACTATAATCAATGGTCATTATACAGGTTTACTAAACATGATTTACAAGTAAAATATTGCAGAAGTTACTAGAACGAAGAAAACGACAAATGGTCTGTAAGCATTCATCACATAATATTAGAAGTATTAATGCATGTTTATTTTGAAACGCTTATCATTTAGCTATAAAAGAAATTAATGTTTCATCTGGCAAGTGCTAAACACTATATATATATATATATATATATATATATATATATATATATATATATATATATATATATATATATATATATATATTGTTACATAGCCTATGATTTCATCATCCTTTGTGTAATTTTAACGCACAGTATGCTGCACGTTTGATCACGAGCGTGTTCTGCCTCAGTCCCCCCTTCTACAGTTATAGTAGAATAAGTCGTCCTTTCTGTTGTTCAGAGCAGGATTGTCAGCTCTTTGTCCCCTATGGCTTCATTTGCGCGTCCTTCTTACAAGTTGTATCAAGCTCTGCTGGCCCCTATATAATGAGCTCAGTCTCTACATTAATTGTCACTCAGATCTGCTCCTCATTTTGTTCACATCTCTGTCCTCCCCTGTACAGTTGTTATTGTGAGTGCTCAGGAAGTCTCCAACCATCTAGCAGCTGTGTGTAATTTGAGTATAGCTGTTGTTGCATTTTTTCTTGTACTGTGTAGCATAAGGTTAATTCTTAGGCCTAGTAAGGTTTTTGTAATTTATGTAAGGTTCTTATTGTCAGCCATCATTAATAATATTTTGTATCTGTAATAATATATCTGGCATTCACTGAGTATTATCTGGTATCTCATTTTAACAGGGCTGTCTTAGATAAATTTACTCATGCTAATTTCGTGTTAATAGAGGCTATTGCAGTTAACCATATTTTTAACCTGTTTTTTTCCATTACATTATCCTTATGAGTCCTGAATGTTTTGTTGTTAGTTTGAGCATTAAACTTTAACTTGTAATTTTACCTAACTCTTTTGTTTTGAACCTGGAATTTTACGGGACAGTAGTAATTTTTAGTATTCTCACTTAAAGTGTACATTATCTTTTTCTGTTCCGTAACATAAATTTGGCGACCTCTTATCAGGATATTCAGGATATTATCATAAGGATATTGCTCGATATTTTGTGACTGTGATTTATTCATGATGTCTACTATTACTACACTTGATGAAGCCAAAGATTTTTTGTCAAATGTGCAAACAGTGTGTGATGCAGGAAACAGAACAAAGAATGAACTTAAGCTTGTTGCTCAACAATTGGGAATTGCAGTTCACTCTCATCATTCTAAAGATCAAATTGTTGGCATGATTAATAAAAGCTTGTTTAATATAACTCCTCCAAATGAGCAAACGCAGATTGAATTAGATAAGTTACAGCTAGCTCTGCAGGAGGCTTGTGCTAAAGAAGCTAAATTTCAGGCAAATGCTAAGCAGGCGGAGCCTCAGGCTCGTATTCAGGAGGCTGAATTTCAGGCAAATGCTAAGGAGGCGGAGTCTCAGGCTCGTATTCAGGAGGCACAGATACAGGCACAAATTGAACTTGCCAGGATTCAGGCAGACCATGAGTATCGCATGAAACAAGGTGGAACTGGATCATCTAGCTCTGATGATTTTGATGTGGCTAAAAATGTTAAACTTGTCCCTCCTTTTAATGAATCTGATTTAACAAAGTATTTTCAGTTGTTTGAGAGGGTAGCTACAGGTTTTAATTGGCCAAAAAAGTATTGGCCAGTACTCCTTCAAACTGTTCTCACCGGTAAAGCTCAAGTAAATTATGCATCTTTGCCTCAGGATCAATCTGATAATTATGATGTAGTTAAGAGCTTGATTCTTAAGGCCTATGAGCTTGTTCCTGAAACCTATAGAGTAAAATTTAAGATAACTTATAAGCAAGATAAGCAATCCCATGTTGAGTATGCAAAAATCAAAGACGATCTGTTAGAGAAGTGGTTAAATTCTAAGAATGTGGATTCTGATTTTGGTAAATTTAAGCAGATGATTTTGCTGGAGGACTTCAAGAGGTGTATTCAGAAGGATGTAAGCCTATATCTCGATGAGAGAAGAATAGATAATTTGTCTGATGCTGCAGTTTTAGATGATGAATATGTTCTCACTCACAAGAGATATTCTAGAGAAAATGGGAAAGCTGAGAGTAAGTACGTTGCCTCTACTCAGAGTACAGGTAACAGGAAAGAGAATAAAGATGATGTTTCTCAGGAAGTAAATACCAGCTTCACCTCTAGATTTCAGAAAAGTAAATGTACTTATTGTAGTAAGCTTTGTCATACTACGGAGAAATGTTTCAGGAGACAGCATGATGTGAACAAAAAGGAGTCTTTAAATATTCAGTCAATTGGTCTAGTGTCCACTCTTGAGAGTTCCCAGAATTCTTTAACTGAGTTAACTGAACCTGCTTTGAGGAGTAACTTAAATTCTCATGATGGAGCTCCTCTTTTGAGCAGTAACGTGGGTGACACTCTCAAGAGTTCATGTGCTAATTTCCTGTCTGATGGTTTTGTCAGTCCTCTGGACAGTAATGACAGGAAATCAGTAAAAATTTATCGTGACACAGGTGCTTGCCAATCCCTTATGCTGACCAGTGTTCTAGGCTCTAATGTTAATTCCTATGATGAAACTGTAATCTTACAAGGTGTAGGGAATAATTACTTCTCTGTCCCTCTGTGCAGAGTGAATTTAGAGTCTGGTTTTGTTAAAGGTTCCGTTATGGTTCGGTTGGTTGAGACACTCCCAATGTCAGGTGTAATTTTCTTACTTGGAAATGATATTGGTAGAAGTCAAGTGTGTCCAGCTCCTCAGTTGTCTAGTGAGCCAGTGGCTGTGTCCCAGGATTGTGATGTCCCTGATGTGTACCCTGCATGTGCTGTCACTAGGGCTAAGTCTAAAGTTACTGGTGATTTAGAGGATAATGATGATGATGATGTTATCCTAGCTGACACTTTTCTTGCTAATTTGGACCACTCACCAGATGAGGCAGTACCCCGTAGTGTTGATAATTTGTCTCGTCAAGAGTTGGTTGAGTTGCAGGTTGCTGACCCTGAGTTGAAAGGTCTTGCTAACTCTGCTTGCAGTGAGGAAGAGTCAACTGGTGTTTCTACTTCTTATTATATAAAGTCAGGAGTATTTATGAGGAAGTGGAGACCCCCAACAGCATCAGCCGACTGTGAATGGGAGGTTGTACATCAAGTTGTCATCCCTCGTGTTTGTAGGCAGGATATCATTAGAGTGGCTCATGATTCCAGTTTGGCAGGACACCTTGGAGTGAGGAAGACTGTGGCATGCATTTTGAAACACTTCTACTGGACAGGTATCTTCAGGGATGTTTCCTGGTATTGTAAGTCTTGTCACACCTGTCAAGTTGTGGGGAAGTGTAATCAGACCGAAAAAGTTGCACCTCTAGTTCCCATTCCTCCTTTTGAGGCGCCATTCACCCGTGTGTTGGTGGATATTGTGGGCCCTCTTCCTAAGACTTCTTTAGGATTTTCTTATGTGTTGACCATGATTGATATGGCTACTCGTTATCCTAAAGCCATTCCACTTAGAAATATCTCAGCAAAGAACGTGGTTAAGGAAATGCTAGGGTTCTTCACAAAGTTTGGTCTGCCCAAGGAGGTACAGTCAGACCGGGGAAGTAATTTCATGTCAAATGTTTTCAAGCAGTCTCTGAAAGAGTTGGGCATCACCCAGATCACGTCTTCAGCTTACCATCCCCAGACCCAAGGAGCGTTGGAGAGATATCATCAAACACCCAAATCGATGCTCAAGAAATACTGTTTCGAACATCAGAAAGACTGGGATAAAGGCCTTCCATTTGCTGTATTTGCCGCAAGAGAATCTCCAAATGAATCACTGGGCTTCTCACCTTTTGAACTACTGTTTGGCCATGAAGTAAGAGGACCCCTTAAGTTACTCAAGGAATGCTGGCTGTCGGAGGAAGATGACGTCAACCTGCTGGAGTATGTGATGAAGTTCAAAGAACGGCTGTCCACTGCTTTACAGCTGGTGGAAGAGAATTTAGGAGCTGCTCAGGAGAAGATGAAGACTTGGTATGATAAGAAGTCCAGGTTACGCCACTTTCAGCCAGGAGATCAGGTTTTGATTCTGCTACCAGTTCATGGGCAACCTCTTCAAGCCAAGTTTAGTGGTCTTTATTTCGTGGAGAAGAAACTCAGTGATGTCAACTATGTCATCGCCACACCAGATCGTAGAAAGAACAAGCAACTATGTCACATCAACATGCTAAAGTTATATCACAGGCGGGACGAAAATAATCCAGTCTGCACTGTAGCTGTTCCACCCGAGTCTGCAAGTGAAGCTCTCCCATGCAGTATGAGCCTGAGTGATAGTTTGGGGAAGAATCCTGATATCATGAATGATCTCCAGACTAAGCTTTCTCATCTAGCTCCCGAGGAAAGGCAGGAGTTTTCGGCATTACTGCAGGAGTACCCGCAAGTGTTCCTTGCCACTCTAGGAAGAACCACTGTGTTGATGCATGATGTCGATGTTGGAGACGCAAAGCCAATTAAATTGCCTCCTTACCGTGTGAACCCAGTGAAAGTTCCTCTCATCCAGAAGGAGCTTGGCTACCTGTTGGACCACAAGATGATTGAGCCCTGTCAGAGCGAGTGGAGTTCTCCTGTCACTCTGGTCCCTAAGCCGGGTGGGTCACAGGGGCTTTGCATCGACTACAGACGTGTTAATCAGATAACCAAAACAGACACTTACCCTCTCCCTCGCATGGAAGATTGCATAGACAAGATCGGAAAGGCTAGGTACATAAGTAAGTTTGATTTGTTAAAGGGATACTGGCAAGTACCTATGACTGAACGTGCTAGGGAGATCTCATGTTTTGTAACACTAGGAAAGACTTTTGCATGTTCTGTAATGCCATATGGTATGAAGAATGCACCAGCCACATTTCAGAAGCTCATAAATGTTGTAACAGAGGGTTTGGCAGGGTGTGTTGTTTATATTGATGATGTATTAATCTTCAGTGACAACTGGAAAGATCACCTATGCCATGTCAGTAAATTTCTTGAGCGTTTGGTTCATGCTAATCTTGTAGCTAATTTATCAAAGTGTGAGTTTGGTCAAGCTAAAGTTCGGTACCTTGGGTATGTGATTGGTGATGGACATGTTGCACCACCAGGAGCTAAGGTTCAGGTTATAAGTGATCTTCCCAGACCTAAAAGTAGGAAAGAGCTACAAAGATTTTTGGGAATGGTAGGTTATTACAGGAGATTTGTTCTTAACTTTTCTATTCTTGTATCACCACTTACAGACCTACTGAAAAAAGGAGTTAAATTTGTCTGGACCGATAACTGTGAATCCTCTTTCAGCAAACTTAAAGCTATCCTATTTAGTCAGCCAGTGCTCGCTACTCCAAATTTTGCTAAGCCTTTTAAGATGTCTGTTGATGAAAGTGAGACAGGAGCTGGGGCTGTTTTGCTGCAAGAGGATGATCAGGGTATTGAACACCCTGTATCTTATTACAGTAAGAAGTTCACTCCACCTCAAAAGAACTACTCAACTATTGAGAAAGAGCTTTTGGCCTTGATTTTGGGTTTACAGCATTTTTCATTTTATTTGTGTTCTGGTTTTGACCCCATAGTCATTTATACCGATCTTAACCCACTGAAATTCCTTAGTAAGTTTTAAGAAAAAATCAGAGATTGACAAGATGGAGTCTACTTCTTCAGGAGTATTCATTAGACATACAACATGTCAAGGGGAAAGAAAATGTTATTGCAGATTGCTTATCTAGACTTTAGACAGATTGTTTTAGAGTAATAAAAAATTTCCTTTGTAAATTTCTTTTTCTTTGTGGGGAGGTGTTACATAGCCTATGATTTCATCATCCTTTGTGTAATTTTAACGCACAGTATGCTGCATGTTTGATCACGAGCGTGTTCTGCCTCAGTCCCCCCTTCTACCGTTATAGTAGAGTAAGTCGTCCTTTCTGTTGTTCAGAGCAGGATTGTCAGCTCTTTGTCCCCTATGGCTTCATTTGCATGTCCTTCTTATAAGTTGCATCAAGCTCTGCTGGCCCCTATATAATGAGCTCAGTCTCTACATTAATTGCCACTTAGATCTGCTCCTCATTTTGTTCACATCTCTGTCCTCCCCTGTATAGTTGTTATTGTGAGTGCTCAGGAAGTCTCCAACCATCTAGCAGCTGTGTGTAATTTAAGTATAACTGTTGTTGCATTTTTTTCTTTTACTGAGTAGCATAAGGTTAATTCTTAGGCCTAGTAAGGTTTTTGTAATTTATGTAAGGTTCTTATTGTCAGCCATCATTAATAATATTTTGTATCTGTAATAATATATCTGGCATTCACTGAGTATTATCTGGTAACTCATTTTAACAGGGCTGACTTAGATAAATTTAGTCATGCTATTTTCGTGTTTATAGAGGCTATTGCAGTTAACCATATAATTAACCTGTTTTTTGCCATTACATTATCCTTATGAGTCCTGAATGTTTTGTTGTTAGTTTGAGCATTAAACTTTAACATGTAATTTTACCTAACTCTTGTTTTGAACCTGGAACTTTACGGGACAGTTGTGATTTTTAGTATTCTCACTTAAAGTGTACATTATCTTTCTCTGTTCCGTAACAATATATATATATATATATATATATATATATATATATATATATATATATATATATATATATATATATATATATATATATATATATATATATGAAGAGACTCACCAGGCCTTGTTTATATATCATCTTTATTGGCTAACGTTTCAGTACAATACTTTTCCCATCATCAGAGCCTAAAAAGAAATAAATACTATACGTGTAATATTCTTTCTTATTGTATGTTACTCATAAGAAATAAAATAAAATTGCATTAATTTCTGCATAAAAGCCCTAAGATGAAAAGTGCAAAATGAATACTTTTGGGTGAAATTGAAAGTAAATTAGAATAAGAGTAAAGTGATGAAGTATACGAGGTTGGCAGCTGGTGGTAGGATGAATATAATTTTGAATGGCGAGTTGCTTGAGAAGGTAGATTGTTTTAAGTATTTAGGGTCACATGTTGCTATGGATGAAAGAATAGATGCAGAAGTGATGTTTAGAATGAATGAAGTAGGAAAGGTGCTGGGAGGAATGAAAAAAATGTTTAGATGTCGTTCGCTTAGATTGAATGTAAAGAGAAGGCTGTATGAGGGTGTTGTGGTACCGGCTGCATTACATGGGGCTGAAACATGGAATATGGGTGTAGCAGAGAGGAAAAGTTTGAATGTAATGGAGATGAAGTGTCTGAGAGGTATGTGTGGAGTGACCCATATGGATCGAGTGAGAAATAATGAAGTGCAAAAAAGAACTGGAGTTGTTCGGGAGATGGCTGATCGAGTTGAGCAGAGGGTGTTGCGATGGTTTGGGTATATGGAGAGAATGGATAATGAGTGATTGGTGAAAAAGATTACTATGTCTGATGCGAGAGGTGTTAGGTTTTGGTGACATGTAGAGGTGTGCGGTACGTAGGAGGACTACTGGGCCTTGAAAGCAGGCTGTGAAGCCTATGCCCAGAGTCGGTCACATAAAAAAAAAAAAAAAAAAAAAAAAAAGGCTGAGAGGAAGACCACGAATAGGATGGACGGACAGCGTGAAGAGAACGTTGGATGTGACAAGGATGTCTGTTGGGCAAGGAAGAGTGGCTGTGCGTGATAGAAATGAATGGAGAGAAATTGTGAATGAATAAATGATGATGCATACCTGAGGGGATATTCTCTCGCATTTGGTCTGATCAACTGATCAGGTCAGGTGTGGGTAAGGGGATGGGTCCATTATGATGTGGCAGGGGTAAACCAGCTCTGCTGTCGGGCCCTGCTGCGGATGTCACTGATTGCACTGCGCAGTTGACCCTCGTGTGGTGTGGTGCGGTGAGGATCTGTCCCTTCTCTCCTTTGGGGCTAAGATGAGAATGAATGTGTCTGAGTGGATGAGTACATTGGGAGTGTGTCGTCCTGTCTCGGCTACCTCCCTTTCCTTGGGGGAAGCAGCCTAGGTATATAGATAGATAGTTCGATGAGGTATGCTTTAAATTTATTCTTGCAACCAACTGTCAGTTTAACTCCATTTTCAGAATACCTTCAGGTATGAAGAGGTTTAAGAAAACTAAATCTAACTCATCCAAATCGAAAAACAAAAATGATCCAAGGTAAATACAAGTGACTATTAATGGCATGAATATAATACAATATAGGTCACTGGACTGAAGGGGTTATATTGGCAGCTGTGTTGAAGCCTGAGTGGATATATTTTAAATTATCAGTCTCAGCTCACTGCCTCATAATTATAATATCAAATGGTTGAGTTGGTATTAACAGATTTTAGAGATACACAGTCATCCACGAATTATCTCTTCACTAGTTTTAAGGACCACAGTTGCTTGTGATGGTGTATGACTCCATTTACTGTGCTTAGTAGGACAGCAGGGTCTCTGATGCTGCAGTCTATTCTATACCTATTCAGATACATAAAACTACATATATCTGCCTAACTATCCATCAATCATTCAGTTTTATACCTAGATACATATATTAAAGTCTATACAATTATGTAACAGTTATTCAGTCAATGGATTAAGCACCAAGTCAGTCACTCAATCAATGAACCACTATAAGTATCAAATCAAGCAATCAACAATTAATCTGTCTATCTAGTTACCTGTGTACGTATTTATGTATATATCTATCTGGAGAGAACACTTTAAGGAATTGTTGAACGTGGAGGATGGAAGTAATGCGAGTATAAGTGGCTGGGGAATGGCTGGAAGAAGGAGGGAGGTGAGAAGACAGGAAGATATCAGAAGGATAGAAGTTGTGGAAGCAATGAAGAAAGTTAAATCAGGGAAAGCCCCAGGAATTGATGGAGTGTGTGGTGAAATGCTGAAGCATGGGGGAGAGATAGTAGTAGAATGGATGTGGAAGATGTGCAGATTGGCCTGGGAGGAAGGTAGAGTCCCGGAGGATTGGAAGTCAGGTATAATTATTCCCTTGTACAAAGGAAAAGGGTAAAAAGAAGTGTGTGGTAATCATAGGGGCATTTGTCTTCTTAGTATAATAGGAAAAGTATATGGTAGGATACTTATTGACAGAGTTAAAGAAAGAACAGAGAAATTAGTTGGAGAAGAACAGGGAGGCTTTAGGAAGGGAAGAGGTTGTGTAGATCAGATATTCATTCTCAGATCTTTAGTGGAAAAGTTTCTAGAGAAGGGAAAGAAGTTGTATGCGGCTTTCATGGATTTGGAGAAAGCATATGACAGGGTGGATAGACTAGGATTGTGGAAAGTGTTAAGAATATATGGAATAGATGGGAAGTTGTTGAATGCTGTGAAGAGTATGTACGATGGTGCGAAGGCTGCAGTGCGTGTGGATGGTGAACTAAGTAAATTTTTCTCTTTGAAAGTTGGGTTGAAACAGGGATGTGTCATGTCTCCATGGTTGTTCAATCTGTACATGGATGGGGTAATAAAACAGGTACAAGGTAGGGTAGTGGATGTTGGAGTGGCCCTGGTGAGAGAGGATAGTGTTTGGAAACTCCCTGTACTGTTGTTTGCAGATGATACCGTGTTGTTGAGTGAAGACGAAGGGGAGCTGCAAGGCTTGGTGGATGAGTTTGAGAGAGTGTGTAAGAAACGGAATCTAAAGGTGAATGTAGGGAAGAGTAAAGTGATGGTCTTTGAGAGAGGTGAAGTCAGTGAATGTACAGCGAGGTTGGATGGTGAGGAATTGGAAAATGTGAGTACGTTTAAGTACTTGGGTAGTGTGATGAGTAAGGATGGAGGTTTGGAGGGTGAAGTGCTTGAAAGGGTATAGCAGGGAAGAAAGGTTGCTGGTTCTTTGAAAGCAGTGATAAGAAACAGGGAAGTGAGCATGGAAGTGAAAAAGTTACTACATGACAGTATTGTGATACCAACTCTAACGTACGGAAGTGAAGCTTGGACGTTGTTGGAAGGACACAAGTCAAGAGTGAGAGCCATGGAAATGAGTTATTTAAGAGGAGCCTGTGGAGTCACATGGAGAGACAGGCTGACGAATGAGGATATAAAGGAGCGTTGTGGTGTTGATGTGGATGTGATAGGAAGCGTTATGAGGAACACACTGAGGTGGTTTGGCCATGTGGAGAGGATGGAGGGTGAAAGACTGACGAAGAGAGTGTATGTGAGTGAGGTGGAGGGGGAAAGAGGTAGGGGGAGGCCGAGGATGAGATGGAGGGATGGGGTGGAGAGGTATATGAGAGAGGGGGATGTGAGTTGGGAGCAGGGGAGTGAAATGGTGGGGGACAGGGCGACTTGGAGGCGATTTGTTTGTGGCCACCCCAAACGGGATTGAGGCGTCTGGCAATAGATAGATAGATAGATCTATCTGTAGTCTAAAGCCAATATCCTGTGAGGGTCCGCCTAAACAAAAGTGGCTGCAAGTGTTTGTGTTCCTCTTCAGTAAGGACCCTTGGTGGCGGTAAAATGTGTCAATATCTGTGTGTGCAGCAGTAAATGGCTCACAATATGTTATGCCAAGTACTTAAGGCTGTGATGAGGACTTGTTAGTGTGAGTGTGATATGTGGTGGTGTAGGAGTGATTGCTACGATATATCCGGAGCCTCGTGACATTCAGCCCCGCCGCTGTACTAACACCTCCATCAGCCCAAATATGGACTGCTTAGTGGTACCTGACGAATACCAACCCGCCTCGGTGTTTCTTGCTTCCTTCCCCAACTCTACCTTTCGCCAGATCACCAACAACGATAACTCCGTGGCTAACAAAGCTTCCCAGTGGCGTGTTTGGCAGTGTCAGCTTTGAAACTATTACTGTTGTCAGAGGCGTGCTGGACACTACAGTATATAGGAAGGGGCTTTCTTTTCCTCTACATGTCCTGTTGAACGGCTTGTGTTGCACCATAACAGACCAACAAGCTTTCCCTTCATTGATCTACCTTCCTTTACCTCAATGGAGATCCTAGACATCTCTGACAACAAGTTGCAAGCAGTGCCAGACCTCTCTTCATCTACACTACAGCGATTCTACTTTAGTAGGAATCCTCTGATTCATTCATCCAACACAATGCTCCTCAACACACACACACACACACACACACACACACACACACACTCACCACTGTGTACCTGCAAGAGGTCATTATACCCTTCGACACCATTTTGAACAATCTGCCTATCAGCAGGTGTATTAATCTAATGTGAGACAGACTTCAACTGGTGTCAGAGTTAATTCATTCACTGTGATGATTTTTAAAAAGCAAATTTATTATATTTCCAGATGGTTTTGATAACTGTGGATGAACTGTTTGTAGTGACAGGGGTGGAAAGAGTCTGTATTATCCCCTTTATGCAGATTCTCTCCCGACGTTGAATAAAAATCGTCTGATATATGTGTACAAAGAATATAATTACAGGGCCGTTTCTAGCCTTTAGGGGGCCCTAGGCAGCTTACAGACTTGAAGCCTCCCATCCATTCACCAACTCATGCCTTGGAATACCGACACCCAGTTCACAGCACTCGCAAAGAAAATGTGTTAATAAATAAAAACAAGTATATATGGAGAGAACAAGTTGCGGGCTCTTGACCTTTGATTCCTTCTTCCTTGCAGTTAAAAAAAAAATGACATCCAAATCAATTAATATGTATTATCTGAAAAGAAACAAAGTACGAATCATGAAAATCCTGTAAATTAGTGTATTCATTACTCAAAATCTATGACAGAGAATTAAACAATAGTAATGTAAGTTTAAACTTCCAAACACACACAATGGAACACAACACACACACACACACACACACACACACACACACACACACACACACACACACACACACACACACACACACACACAATACAATCTACATGGTTTAGTGTATAGACATATATTCAAAGTTTTTGCTTCCCAGATATCTTCTGGGGAATGTCATCGATAACATCGTCATAGTAAATCTCTCTGCCAACATCCTGGTTGATGCTTAGGATGCCAAGACCACTTAAGTGACTCTGTACCATTGATGATCTGAGGTAATTCTTGATCAATTTGAACTTGGAAAAGCTTCTCTTAACTGAGGCTACTATCACACATACAGTGCAGGTATTTCTTAGCACAGTCCAGAGATTATGGGATATTTGATCTAGTTACTTCTGAAGAATAAAGGAGAGAAGTCCTAATGCAGTCGGGTTTTGTGAAGGCAAAGCCAGTAATTTCTGAATTTCAAGAGCTAGTTCTCCTCCAGCAATGTCAGAGTTACCTCCAGAGCTCAAGAACTTGGAGAGCTTTTCACACTTGGTGGATAAGTCTTTCTTGCTTAGTGTGGTGAAGTTTAGAATATCCCGAAATTTGTCCCTCATATCATCTAAAATTTTGAATCTCTCATTTATTGACCCTGTGGCAGAATCCACCACCACACTGAAAAAACTCACTTCCAGCCTCTTCAATGCATCTGAAAATGGTTCATCAGGAGCTTCATAAGCAAATTATTTTTTGTGGGTCTCAGCCTCTTCTCCTTCAGCACAGCTTCCACGTTCATTTCTTCTCATATGACCCTACCTACAACTCGTGCTGCAACAAAACCTGTGTTACTGTGGCGTGAGTCCTTTGCTTTAGTGAGGGGGTTCACTGCCACATCAAACTGCATAGTGGGAGACTGCAAAAGTTTATGCGAGGGATAGCGCAGGCTAGATGACTCACCCACGTCCCTGGCCAGTGGAATAATCCCAAATCTCCCTCTCATCCTCTTAACACTTCCAACCCCACGTGGGGAAATCCTCAGCTTCCCCAGCCACACAGGAATACTAGAAGCCTCACTTTCCTCATCTGAGTCCTCATCATCACGTAGGGCTAGGCGACCATGTGCTGATGGCCTCATCCCTCGGGAACTAGCATACCCCACATACCTGGATTTCCTTGGTGTGGGTATTTCCTCCTCACTAGTACTTTCCTCTTCCGGTTGCACATAATCCTTATCTTATATGTCATCGTCAACGTCACTTTCGCCAGTGTAGGGCACCTTCAGGAGCTCCTGAATCTCGTCGTCTGAGAGACTGCGTCAAGACATGACTGAACAGTATGAATGGTACAAGCAGAGTGAGGCTGAGCGAGGGCGATGACTCAGCGCACGGGTGTATAGGCCTGAGCGCCTGAAGCAAGGTGGTTGAAGAGTTGATGTACATCCTCACCAATTTTTGCACACGTAGTTTGAAAATTGCGCTCTCCATGATTAAAAAAAGAAAATGACGTTTTAAAACGATACTGGCACTGAGCGCACAGTTGTGTAATGTCGTTTTAAAATGGCACTGGCACGGGGCTGGTTATAATCCTGCCATGGCCCCTTTGGGGGCTGTGGCTCCCAGTTTGAGAACCAGTGATCTAAAACATCAAATGGCACAGGATTTGCAATACTTTAACTCTCTCAATCCCATCAGTTTACCTTAACATCTGTTGCTTGCATACAATGTATGCTTTATTATTCATCATTATTATTTGTTCTTTTCACTAACTCCCTTAGTGCACTTTCCCTTTCTGATCACCTGTCTCCTCTTTATACTGCCTTGTTTGTGAGATTCAAAAATAGTTATTTTGTTTATCTGTCGGAAGGAAAATTGTACATTTCTGCTGGATCCCTAGTCACATAAGAAATGAACAGTTGCATTCTTTAGCTCGTTCTGCACTCTCCTTGGGGTAATTACTGCTTTCATGCCATCCTGGCCTCTGATTACCTCCCCAATATCACTTCTAACTTCAAGATGGCAGTCCTTCTGGTCTAACGTTTAACATCCACACAGTAAAACAGTCTGTTTCCCCTTGACATAAACCATATCACAGCATAAGATTATTGGAAACTGCACTACCCTGTCTACGTATTTGTCATACTCAATTCACTCCTAATGTTCAGTGGACCTCCTTCTTGCTGTACCTGTGACGTTCCTCTTACTGTTTCACATATCCTTTTTGACTGCCCAAATTTTGCTATGGCTCACACCACTGTTCGTGCCACTGCTTTTCCTGTTCTGGCACAGCTTCATCCTTGCCCCTGTTTCAGAGATATTTTGGGGGCATCCCATTACTTTTCTGTAGATCGTATTATGTCATTCCTACAAATAATCCACATCCTTCACTAAATCTAAAATCACCTTTAGTTTATAATTATCCTCTGCCATGCCCTCCCTACTTCTCACTACACCTTCAGATTGTAACATAGTACCATATGATCTGTTATCTGGCATTTGGATATCACTCACTCACTCATGCACTCACTCCCGCACTCACTCATGCAATCACTCACACACTCACTCACTCACTCATGCAATCACTCACACACTCACTCACTCACTCACTCACTCACTCCTTCTTCTCCTCCTCGTACCCCTACTCCACTCCATCTTTTTCTTCTTTTCTTCTTCTACTATTGCTGTGCCTCCTCCTTCTCCTCCTCCTCTTCTTCTGCTTCTTCTCCTTTACTTCTCCTCTTCCTCCTCCTCCTCCTCCTCCTCTTCCTCTTTCTCCTCCTCCTCCTCCTCGTCCTCTTCCTCCTCCTCCTTTTCCTACTTCTACTAGTGCTACTGCTGCTACTACTCTTACTCCTTATCCTACTTTTCCTCCTCCTTCTCCTCCTCTTTCTCCTTTCCTCGTAGTCTTCCTCTCCTCCTCCTCCTCCTCCTCCTCCTCTCTTCCTCCTCCTCCTCCTCCTCTTCCTCCTCCTCCTCCTCCTCCTCCTCCTCCTCCTTCCCCTACACCATCTCCTCCATTTCTCCTCCTCTTCCTCCTTCTTCTCTTGTCTTCCTCCTGCTCCTCCTCTTCCTCTTCCTCCTCCTTCTCCCCTTCTTCTTCCTGTTCTTCTTTTTCTTCTTCTTCTTCTTCTTCTTCTTCTTCTTTTTCTTCTTCTTCTTCTTCTTCTCAACTTCTCTTCCTCCTCATCTTCTGCCACATGTTTTCTCTTACCCCATCTCCACCTCTTCCTCTGGTCCAGTGCCACGAAGACATCTCAAAATGAACTTATTTTGAATTTGGCTTTCCAATTCAACTTTATTTGAAAGGGACAGGTATTGGAGCCTTTCAGTCTTGGGTTCTTTCTTTACCGCAAAATATGCGAGAAATTATGAGAAAAATGGTAGTGTGCGAGAGCGAGTCAGAATGAGTGAGTGAATGAATAAGAGACGGAAGAGAGTGAATAAAAGCCTGTGATTGTGAAAATAAAAGTGAAATTAAACGTGAGAAAGTCTGAACGGTATTTAGTGGGTTTTAGAGTGAGTGAATGAGTGAGAGGGAATGTGAATGAGAATGTGTGAGAATATGAGGGTGAGAAAGTGTGAGAATTTGAGAGTGAGTCCGGAAGAGTGAACGAGTGAATGAAATACGTGACATGAATGAGCAATTGTGTGTGAGATAATGTAATAATGAGAGAGAGAGAGAGAGAGAGAGAGAGAGAGAGAGAGAGAGAGAGAGAGAGAGAGTTTAGCTGATACTCTGGTCAGCTTGGGAGGCTTGGTAGTACTTCCTAGCAATTTGTGCAGTAATATTTTATTATTTATTATTAATGATGTCTGTGTCGATATACAAGAAAAAGTGTAGTATGCGTTAATCCCTGAGGAAAAAGTGCTGCGAAATCTTTTAAGCTGATGATGACCTTTGAGATTTTGCGGCACACCTTCCTTAGCAGTTTATTCAGCAAATTATACGTCAATATTCTCCTGTATGTTATTGATGTTATTGATATTAGAAGCAAGTAACTATGATATAGAAAATAATTTGGTAGGAAAGTGGTGCTACGAGCCCCCCCCCCCTCTCTCTCTCTCTCTCTGCATCTCAGTAGTCGTTAGTGTATAAGGCGATAGCAAAGATAAGAAACTCAATGCGCATTGTTCACCGCCAGTAATACACCAACACTCCCTCCCTTACAAGTATGTCTTTATCCGACGCGTTAATATGCTGGTGTAGGAAGGGGGATTAACCAGTATTATACCAACACTCCTTCCCATAGAAGTATGTCTTTATCCGACACGTTAATATGCTGGTGTAGGAAGGGGGATTTACTAATAATATACCAACACTCCTTCCCATAGAAGTATGTCTTTATTCGACACGTTAATATGTTGGTGTTGGAAGGGGGATTAACCAGTAATATATAGTACCAACACTCCTTCCCCTACAAGTATGTCTTTATCCGACACGCTAATATGCTGGTGTAGGAAGGGGAATTCATCCATAATGTAGTAGTAAATTGCTATTTGTCAGCGCGTGACGAGCGAGCGAACGTTTGTACTGTACATACGCCTTTCTTCATAATTTCATCTTCGTATAAACTCTGAACATATCTGGTGAGGATGTTGAACAATAACAGATAATAACTCTGCTAAATTATTTACTTTCTCGCGTTTTCTTTCACACAATCCCTTGCTGATTTCACCCCCTAAAAATAGGAGGAAACGTTCATGTAAATTATCTGATATTTCATTATTAGAATTCATGCAAGAAAACATAGTGTTAAAACAGGCAATCCTTTATAAATCGATTTCTTAGTTGAGCATGTCAACTGAAGCCCTCGGCACAATCCTTTCGAAAGCTGGGATTTCAAGGGGTTTCTTTTGTCTCTTAGGTAAATATATACAGTAGCTACAGTAATACCAAAATTTCTTGCATGTATCAACTACTTGCTGAAATAATCTCTTCTCTATCTTACATAGCAGAAAAGTTATTGGCCTCTGAAAACCATCGCGGTGGGGCCGTGTTGTGTCAGGTTGGGCCGGGTTGTGTTGAGCTGCTCATTTCTCAGCTGAACGTAAACATCAGTTTGCTACGCTTGTTCGTTTCACTCGTTACGCTCGCTCGCTCCTAACCAACACTGCGTACCATACATTTATGTCTTTATCTGACACGCTAATATGTTGATGTAGGATGGGGGATTCATGTGCCCATTCCTCCATTTTTTGCAGACCAGTGACTATATATATATATATATATATATATATATATATATATATATATATATATATATAGGGTGGTCCACATGTATATGGGAAAAATTGAACTTCATGATGCAAGTCAGGGCACCCCCTCATTTTGTTAAAGTTTGTCATTGGTATAATATTACCAAAATTTTAGCTTCTTACTGCATCTAGAAGACAGTGATCAAGAGCCATACAATATCAGAATTATGGTGCCATGTATTACTAACAAACGTGATATGGGTGGGATAGATGTTTACTCCATTATTACGAAACTTACAATGAAAACATAACAGAATCATATGGAATAATTATATCAGTAATACAAATTTCAATGAGCGTAAGTTTCGTACACTTTATCAATTCTTAATACCAGTCAGTATTTCATAACAGCAGCGATAACAGACGCCTTTGTAGTTTGAGTGGGAATAGCTTTCCGGTTTGCTTCAACAACTTGCAGAAGCTGCTGTTCTTCCTCATCATTGGTAATTAGACAGTTATTTTCTTTAAAGAGCTTTACAGCAAGCTCAGCAGTTTCATTCACCACGCTCAGCTTTCTTATTCGCTATTTTCCATGCAGATAATTCTCGTTTGTGTTCCATGAATCTAGTGGAAAAAGAAGTGACCCTCCAATTTTCAGGTGATGTAAAACCTTCATGTTCCACTTGCTTGCTAAATCTCCCAAACTTGTTTCTTTTGCTAGAGTGGTCGGATCACCTCTCACATGGCGTATTCCTGGTTCTCTGCTCACAGCCTTCACCATCTTGGCTTCCTCTGTTGCCGGAACTCTGTCAGAGAAAAGTGCGAGACCACAAGCTCATCTGACAGGTACCACAAGTGGTGCTCCAGGACTTTCATTACAGCAGCGGCAGTCTCACCATCAATGGCTTTGTATTTGTCAAGATCAGCCCAGAATGCCAAATCTACAGCAGGTGCCTCAGCTGCAAGGGGGGCTTCTATCCATGCTCTAGTGTAAAGAAGTGCACCAAACTGTATAAACCGCTGAAGCTGACGTTGTTCTTTCTTTGTCAGATGAAAGACGTCTTGCTGATTACGAAAGAGATATATTTTGATGGGGTGTAAGGCAGCTTAGCCATCCACCTTGAATCGTGGACAGGCCCTGGTGTTCACCAGTGAATTTGCTTGGGTGGACTTCCCAGCAGAATCATCGTCAGTTCAACCAGTTCTTGGTAATCATCCCCGATGAGCTATTCCTGGCAAGTCACATTCTTGAGAACAGCTACTGTTGATTTCACAAAGCTGTCAACTCCATCATTTAGCTTCAAGGCCTGAAAGTTTTCATGGTTGGGATTCGACCAACAAGACCTGAACCTCTTGAAGAAAGGAATATCTGGTGAACTTGATGGTCCAAAACATAAGGAAAATGCTTTTGCAAGAACCAGGTCCATAACATGATGGTGACAGGCAAACCGATGTAGTTCTCTACCAAGCGTATTTTTAAGACGAATGCATACGCCACTGATTCGACAAGTATTTACAGATGTGGTGTCAAAACTCATTGCATGCACTTTGTCTACCAGGTTCCACTGCACAGATCATAAATAGCTTTGGCTTCATATTCTGCCTTGCCAGAGAATATTTTTGGCACACCAAGAAGCTTATCTATTCCATCTCCAGACACCAGCACTGGCAGGCGGTCAACTTTTCCTATTTCAGCAATTTGAGGCAGAATCTTGCCATCTCAGTGTACGACTAGAGTATATTCCGGCACAAATTCTGCTGATCTTGTCTTGCTTTCTTTCTGACTCTATGGATTGTGCTACGGGAAATGGGATGAAAAGAGGGATCATGACCAAGAGCAGCTGCAAGTGGAGCCATTAAACGAACCGCCTCTCAAGCAGATGTTTTGTTTCTGTCCAAAGCTCCTGTCACATGTTTGGTATATAGTTGGGATGTTGGAATTTGCTGATTCGTTGGTTTTGCATCCTGATAGTTTATTGCCAGTTTTGAAGAACGGCAAGGTGCAAAATCAACGTCTGAAGCATTTGTATCATCTGATCTGTTACTTTCATCAGTCATGCAAACACTGTTCACTGTTGAGGTGGCTGCAGCAATGGCCTTTTGTTGAGGCTTTTCTTCATTTTTTCGTTTTGGCGTTCTTTCTTTGTTTTTGGTAAGTTCCTTGTCTTCAGTACTCATATACATTTTCCGGTCTTGTCTTTGATAAGTGAGAAATTCTTTATCTTCTTTGATCTTGATCATAGTTTGTGCATCAGAATGAACAATGTCAATAGAGAATCTGAAGTTGCAGCACACTTCCTCTCTCTATTTCTTTGAGTTTCAGGGCATCTTCCTCTGTTTTTCTTCTGCAGTAGCCAGGTGGTATGGAATATTTCAAATTTCTTAATTACATGTTTTTCAAGGATAGTAAGAATGGCAGCTTCGTGCCAAAGGACCATCAACTCCTCAGTTGTCATATGACTAGCATTTCTGACAGACTTTACGTCTTGCAAGTGATAATGGAATCTTTGCAGTACTTGTTTAATTGTGGGAAGTTGCTTCAGCCGTAGCAGTAAAAAGTTACTAGGACCAATCAAGAAAATGTCACTTTTCTGACGAGTTGATGTCATTGCTGATGTGCTTAGGAACGGCCCAGTGTCAGCTTCAGAGTTACTGCAACGATCTTCATACTCATTAACAACAAATCAGTCACTCTGACCTGCTAGTTATGGCATCTTCCAACTCAAGACTCTATTGTGAAGTATGTGCTGGGTACTATGATGGTCTTGTGGCACATAACAATTCTGAATACATTCACCAGAGAGGTGACACATATACATCGGGCGTTACTGATGCACTGCAGATAGCAAACATTCAAGACAACTAATACTGCAATTATGATGAGAACTTTTATGGATGTATGAGCATATCCCTTTCAGTAGATTGTTGCTAGCTTTACGATTTTGTACAATATTTGGGACTCACTGAGCACTGTCTTAAAACACCTCTAGAATTCTCAAATTTTGCACCAGTGATTCAATTGGCAGGTCTAACAAATTGAGAGGGTGCCTTCATTTCTAGCTTGAATTAATTTTTCTGGATCACCCAATATATATATATGCAGTAATATACCAGTCTAAGAAAGGTTTCCAGCATAGCAACCGAGCAAGCTTTTGAAATTTATTATCATTGCTTGTACACTGTTATGGTGCAAAAGAGGTGATGTGAATCATAAAATACAAAATTGAACTGATCGACCTATCATCTAGGGAAAAAAATCACTGCTCCAGCTCGTTTAGGTAAAAAGGTATCAGCTTCTAGAAAGCCTGATGGATGGGTCGGCCTGGGCCACTCTCTGTAGTTTTCCCTCTATATACATATGTCAGGACTCCATATTATAAACACAAATCATAACAGAAAGCATGATAGATGGATAGATAGCTAGATAGATAGACAGAGCACCAGACAAGGTGTGGGAACGGAATATTAGCTTGCAACTCTTTAAGTGAAGGAATGTTGATCGTGCACTGGAAGCAGTACATACACACAGAAGTACAGTGTTCTAGAGGCTTCCACGACAGTAGAGCACACATGATACGACCCCTGCTACAGCAGAATGTAGGATTCTGAGATCAGAAGGAGACAGGGGATAGAACCGACAGGTAGTGGAGAAAGTGAATAAGAAGAGGGGTCCAACTAGACTTACTTAGTATATTAAGTCTCTGTATAATACATACACTGCTCAACTTAGACTTTCTCTGAAGATAATAAATCAAGATCAACTCCCTGTATTCATCTTTAACTCCACCTGCTCTTCAATTAACTCAGGAATCACCTATTTCAAGAATCAAGAGTTACATATATAAAAATGTTGGCTACAAAGCTTTAACATTAAATGGTGGCAATAACGAACGAGCCTACGAGCCTACGAGTCTACGAGCCTACGAGTCTTCGAGCCTACGAGTCTACAGTAGCAACGAGGAGTTACGAGTGAGGATCAACAAGCTCTACGATTAACTACAAATAACAAGTCCACAAGACAACTCTATAATCTTCACTCAACTTCAAGCAGCAGCAAAAAGAATTTAAAAAAAAGCAAGTAAAGGAAAAGAAAGACCAGAGCAACAAGCACAAAAACCCCAACACTCTCTCCAGCCTACCTCCATCGCTGATGCAGAGGTCAAGACACATGGCAAAACACCAGGGCCACGTTTATAACGCACCTTACTCACCTTTCCTCACCCAGGTTACTCATCACTACTCAGTTACTCACCACAGCTACCATTGTGGGAAGCCGACGTCACCATGTGTATCTGCTGAGACGAGATCACCATGCATGTTTGCTGAGACGAGATCACCATGCATGTTTGCTGAGACAACGCCACGCCAATCAACGTGTGACTGACACTAGGCACTTCTCACCCACTACTCATTATTCACATAGCTCTTATTTATTTCCACAGTATTGAGTGGGAATTCGACGTTCTATGGTGAGGATCGCCTGTGACTACAGCTGTTAACCACCACATTCACCAGGCCATGGAATTTCCTGAGTAATATCGTCCATCAACACAGCCCTAGAATTATCGAGAGGAGATCTTCATTCAACTCTGCATTTATCTTCCGAGATCAACAGTTGCATCGACACGCCTCTCTGATCTGTATCAAGTGGTGTAATTATACTTACTCATTTCTTCTCAGTGCTAAAATTAGGTATATTCAACTCTTTTACTTATTTATATATATACACTAACTCATTTACTCATCAATTTAGTAAGGACAAAAACAAAAGACGTATTTCATAACACCATCCTAAGCAACATGAATTCTTTTTAGCTAAGTGACATGACAGGAATATTTTCGCCCCCACCCGTATTAATACCAGATGATACACAGTTAGCGCCCACTGTAGATACACAATTTGGAAAGCACCAGGGCAACACACCCATCGTACAAAATTCACCACAAACTAAAGATAAAGAAACAAATACGTCAGTTCTAGATGAAGAGTGGCAAACACCCTCTGATGCAGAGAGTGAGGACTTAGTCTCTGACTTGCATACCTATGAAAATATACTTGATATAGCTCATCGTTCAGGAAAAATCTATTCCTCACACAACGATAAACGAGTCCAAGTTAAATTAACAGGGCAGCCAGTAAATATGAATACCACAGATCAAGCCCAGATATTCGTTTATCATGAAGATAAAACTGCCCTGAAATTCTCTGGCACAGAAAAAGATCGTACTGACGTCATTTCATTGGTCAATCAGTGCGAACAGATCTTCATCAAGAGGCATATTAAATATGAACAAGAGAAAATTGCTATTTTTTCCTCTTGGATTAGTGGAGAAAGATGTCCGGCAGGAGACTTGCTAAGGTCAGATAAGCTTCTCAAGGCTAAGACATATGATGAATTTAAAACTGAATTTTTGAAGAAATTTTCTGGAGGTATGCACTTCTTGCCAGGTATAATTCCAGAATTACATAAGATTGTAGATCTTGTAAGGGAGCACACTACAAATCATGTGCTCAGTGAAATAACTGCTGATGTCTCCACGATCAAAAGGACATTATTAGCTACCTTAGAAAACTCAAACTGGATAACAGGAGATGGAAAGATGTCCCCAGACCTCGTCGTGGACATTATTGGTTATGTAGCTGCCTTGCGTAAATTACCTGATAGGACCCTCAATATTGCCAAGACGATCGCGTACACCCCAGGCATGTGCTTACTAGACTTAATGAACGAGGTAGAGATGCAGTGTAGCAAAGCAGGGATGATTGAAACATAATCACATTCTAGTAGAATGAGAGTGTCTGAGACAGTATCAGCTGTGAAAACAGTTACAACTGCTCCAAACATAGAACAAAATCGATCGCGAACCAAAAGCAGGCAGAGCAAACAACTAAACGAGTCAAGGGTACGATCACAAACACCAGGCTGCAGGCAGTTTCATAAGTTTCCGCGCAGTCCAAGCAGATCTCGCGGCACAGACACCACTAAATATGGGAAGTCACCTCGTACATCACAGTCAAGAGATAGGTCCATTCTATGTCATTATTGTGCAAAACCAGGACACACAAGGAATGAATGCTTTATCAAAACAAAAGAGGACAAACAAAAAATACAAGGATTTGGTCCCTTCTGCAGACATCATCGATGCCAAAGGCACTGGACAAGTAACTGCAAAGCAGTAGAAAAATTAGTGTCTATGTTCAAATCGGGAGAAGACCAAGTCATGACAAAAAATGAACAAACGTAGAGAAATGCAAGTTTAAAATTCACATAGGAGGCATGTTGGGAAATGAGTGTATCTTGATACCAGCTGTATATGAGGATCAAAACGTTTCCTTATTTTTAGACACAGGCTCTCCAGTGAACTTAATAACACAAGAAGAAATAAATAGAATCTTTAAAAATAAGAAGAAAGTAACTTTCCTGGAAGAAGCTGATTTAGATTTATATACAGTAGATGGAAAAAATATCAGTGAAAGGTATGATACGGTTAAATATCAGTTTCACAGAGACTACAAGACCAATCTCTGCATTTTTCTATATCGTTGAAAACTTAGCAATTAAAGCTCATATGTTATTGGGCTTAAGATCCATGAGAACAGAGAAAATAACTTTACTCCCACAAATGAATGGAATAGACTTTGACAATGAATTCATAGAGGAAAGACCATCAGAGCCCTCACCGATTAGTAACAGAGAACCAAAAAGAATTGGTAATATTAAAAGCTTAAACAAACATACACAAACAGATGAGTGTATAGATCCACTCACCCCCCTCCCCCAGCCTCTAGGATTAGAGACCCGGGTAACAGTACTGATTTATCAGTTTTTCCCGCCCATCTCACCAATGATTTAGTTATACCACCTAATTCATACATGAAGGTTACCATAAAGAGCAAATTACGGAATAGTACTGTTCTTGTCTTAGAAGAATTATGTAAAGTAAAGGGTTTGTCAGTAGAAAACGCATTATGTCAGATGAACGAGGAAGGGCAAACTCAGATATTCATAATTAATCACATGAATGGGGAACTACAGTTGAAAAAGGGGACTTGCATAGTTAATATTGAAAAATGTCCCGTCCCTGTGAAGGAAATAGTTATAGCTGGAGTGACAACTGAGATAAAATCTACGGATGGAGAAAGCATAAAAGAGAATTTAACTCACTCAGGTGAATTTGATGAAGAATATGATTCGTTAGCCCTGTTGGAAACACACAGGGACACCGTAGCATTACCCGGAGAACAATTAGGGTGTACTAACCCGATTAATCACAATATTAATGTGCGCCCAGTTACACCACCAATTTTCATACCGGCCTACAGTATCCCACAATCTCAGTGTACACTCGCAAATCAGTATATCGATGAAATGTTAAAACTTGGAAATATTGAGCCATGAGTCTCCCCGTGGAATGCCCCATTATTCTTCGTGCCCAAACGAAATGGAGAAATGCGTGCGGTAGTAGATTACCGTAAACTAACGATCACACAATCCCAGACCGATTTCCCATGCCATTGCTAAGCGACACCCTACAGAATATTGGATCAGAAAATAATGTATTTTCCACGATCGATCTGCTAAGTGGTTATTATCAAATTCCTGTAGAACAGGAATACACTGTCTTTTCCATAAATAGACGACACAATCAATATAGAAGGATGCCCATGAGATTGAGGACAGCCCCGGGCACATTCCAACGTCTTATGAATTATGTATTGTCCGGAATTTTAGGACAAGGAATATTTGTTTATCTTGACGATATTATAATAGCAACAAAAGATATCACACAACATCTCCAGAAATTAAACCTACTCTTACAAAAGCTTGGTGATGCTGGTTTAAAAACTAAGCCTTCTAAATGCAAATTTTGCTTTTAAGGAAATAAATTTCTTAGGCCACAAATCAATTTCTGATTGTATTCACACCACTGATGACAAAATACAGGCAGTGAGAGATTTTCCTGAACCCACTACGACTGACGAAGTTAGACAATTTTTAGGTCTAGCTGGGTACTATAGGTCATTCGTACCACATTTCTCTCATATAGCCTTTCCTCTATTCCAACTACTCAAAAAAGATGCTATATTCCAATGGGAAGAAGAACGAAAACAAGCATTTATCAAACTAAAAATGAAACTAACAAATGCACCTTGTTTGGCAAATCCGGATTTCACAAAATCATTTATTATATGTACAGATGTATCAGTTAAAGGATTAGGGGCTGTACTGATGCAGGAAGATAAAAGAGGACAAAATCAACCAATTGCATTTGCCAGCAGACAAATAGAAGGTGCAGAGAAAAATTATTGCACTACAGACTTAGATGCACTTGCAGTGGTTTTTGCATTACAAAATTTTCGAGATTTGGTATATGGTTACGAAATACACATATTCGCCGACCATAAACCACTAGTGCGTATGTTTAAGGTAAAACTCTCTGGAAGGAGAGCAAGATGGAAATGTACAGTCGAAAACTACAATGTACATATTCATTATATACAAGGCAAAATGAATATAGTAGCCGACACATTATCTAGGAACTCGAATATAATTCAGGTCGCGGCATTAAATCTCAAAGGAGACATCCCAAACCACGATGATATCGCAAAAGCACAAAGACTTGACCCAGTATGGTCTAAAGTTATATACAAGCTAGAAAGTGGAGTTGACATACAATTACTCAAAGTACATGTACCACTCGAACAATTCACAATAATCAATAATACTTCATAGAAGATCAACCCAGGACAACCAAAACGCCAAAGAATTACTAACCAATTGGTAGTTCCTAATGACATGATACCCAAGGTATTACGAACGATACACGATAGCTCACATGCAGGACATCCTGGAAAAGATAGGACATTCAAACAAACCCAGCTGTTATATTACTGGCCAACATTACGGAAAGATATAAACAATCATATAGACAGATGCGAATCATGTGCAAAACACAAAGGATACCCAATCACCCCTGCACCAATGTGTAATTACCCTGTACCATATCAACCATGGGACGTTGTCGCTGTTGATTTACTCAAGATGCCATTATCATACAATAATAACCAATACCTATTCGTAGCAACGGATCATTTTTCCCGTTATGTAATTTTAGCTCCAATTAAAGATAAAACAGCAGAGACAGTAGCAAAGGCAATAATAGATATTGTAATATGTCGCTTTACTACCCCAAAGGTACTAATAAGTGATAATGGAGGAGAATTTAATTCTGATATCTTACAAGAAATGTGTAAACAATACAATATAAAAAAGGTTAACGTTTTATCCTATCACCCAACATCTAATGGGTTAGTAGAGAATCAAAACAAAAAAGTATTAGATGTGCTACGACACATTCTTAATGAAAATTATGGAAGCTGGGATGATTGGATTCCTACAGTAGAAGCCTCAATTAATGGATCTATAAATAAATCCGTAGGTGACACACCACATTTTATTATATATGGGACAGATAAAAAACTACCATATGAGTTCCTAGAGGGTGACAGCCTGCCCATATACAATTACGATAATTAAACTCCGTTTACGTGAATTCCATGACATACACAAAAGAGTCAAAAACAATTGACGATATCCAAGGAAGAAATGACGGAGGCATTTAATAAAAAAGCAAGAGATTCACCTATCAGCTTAGGAAACATTGTCTATGGTATCATTCATACGAGAGACAATAAATTATCCCCAAAATTTGAGGGCACATACAGAGTAATTAACATAAAAGCAAATAAAGTTTTAATTAAGTCATTGTCAAGTGCCGAAGAGAAACAAGTTCATATGAAACCAATCAAGAAAACAACAATAATTACTAAAATAAATTAAGGTCATTTACTAAACAATTAAACATAAGTACAACTGTTCCAATAAAATCTACAGTACATCATTTACGAGATTTAAATATCGATTTAACCCTAGATAGGTAATGTGGGGTCTCAGAAACCCCAGTCCCCGAAATTTGATTTTTAAAAATATGAGCATAAGGTCTACAGATCTGTCCGTCTCATTACCTTCCTGCCTAGTGATGCTCTTCATGGGGATGATGGGGTCATAGCTGTACCTGGCTCTGATTTTGCTCTATAGAGCCATTGGGGTATGTTAGACCCCAGATTACCTATAATGTAACCTCAATTGAGCCCTCTTGTGATTTTTAAAATTCAATTTGCTGTCTTTCTCCTTTTGTATACAGAAGGTCCCAACATCGGTCTACTGCAGACCACCCAAGGAATCACGATATTACTTTCCAATTTTGCAAGATTTAATTTTAAAATTTGTATACCTAAAATTTAATCATTTTTGTATAAACTTTAAAAAAATATATATATTTTTTCAATTAAACTTTATTTTTTCTGGCCTTATTTAAAGATAAGGGGTTGAATTATTTGTGTATTGAAGCATATTGAAATATCTCAAACGGAAGTTTTTTTTTTTTTCCGTGGGGTCCGTCAGACCCCACGTTACCTAATATAGTAACAAAATCAAGATTACCTATCTTACTCCTTCTATAAATGAAATAACAAGTTATTGATCTACGTTAGTCAACCGTAGCGCACATCATCACTATCATCGACCATAGCATGACCATATTAGAAAATTAATAGATTTTTTTTTTTTCGGTAGGTAGCGATGAAGGGACTTATGCCATGGATTATCCTCTACATAGCAAGAGGATATGCGCACTTAGACCCCCAACACATAGTACGGCAAGGATGCCTCATAGCTCCAACGGCCACGACGTCAATCGTAAAAGATGTCATGAGTACTGAAATAAGTCTGGATTACTTATTTGAATTACCTTCTTATCTAGGAAAAATAGCATGATCCATGAGAACCCTGGACTTCATGATAGGAAGCTATGTTTCACAAGCACATAACACAAAGGAAGTGGATGAAATAGTGAAGTTAGCGAAATGGAAAATAGAACAGGCTAAGTCAACTATGCTCATCATGATCCAAAATCTCCCATCTCATGGAACGGAGGTATCGAGCGACAAGAACATCACACGTACTCGCCAAAAGCGCGGTTTGTTCAACCTGGGTAGCACAGTTCTTGGGAACATCTTTGGATTGGCTACAGAGGAAGACCTTCAAGAAATAAACAACAAATTTAATAAAATAGCTCAGGTACTAACATACCAAGATAAATTCATCACAGGACATAACTCAGCGCCAAGAAGAAAATCGTGAAAAATCTGAAAAAGGCGGAAAACATAGCTCTCGAAAGTGTAGATAAAATAAATGACATGGAAGGTAACATAACACTTTTCCAACACTTCTCCATCATCACGGAACACACTGACACAATTCTACACCAATTACACAACACTAGAGTTCGTTACAGGGCACTTATGCAAGGAATTTCGAATGCCGGTGATGACAAGATCGCGATTGACTTACTCCCAGTTCATGAGCTACGTCAGATAATTAGTCAAGGCATACATAAACATAAAGTGAAGACTTTGTTCCGAAGTAGGGAATTCATGCAATATTATCCATATTTAGAAGCAACACTAACACCAACATCAGTAGTAGTTCATGTACCATTCATAACTGACGACCTGTTCACAGTATACGAAATACACCCCTTCCCTTCTAAGAATAATAACACTTTGGTCATCATCAACATCAACACAGACACCGAACTTATCATGGTCTCCAAGAGACGGAACATTGTCACTTTCGCAAGTGAATCAACGATTGAATGAAAGTGCCGCACATCCTTACATGCTGTTCACCTTTATCCTGCGCACATTTTCACGTTTCAGCCTACTGATACAGTCCCTTGTGAAATGGCTATCATAGGAAATCCCAGTATTCATAATCACTGCAACTTCACTTTTGCTCCAGATAAGCTTGTACACCATCAACGCATCGAAAACTCACAGTTTTATTTTTTATTTCACTCATAACACATCAGTTTACATAGTCTGTCCAGATATACCACCATCTCATACTTCAGCCTCAGGATTATACATAGTACCAGACTACTGTGCGGTATTTACACCATCCCTGTCCACTTTATCCACCATCAATCACTACGCCATTATCAATCATACACACAAACATTTCCACCCACTACCTGATATGGACTTAAACATGAGCACAAGTATTAAGTTGACTTCACCTAAGTTTGAAACTATGCAACTGATCAATGAAACAATGAAGCCCTGGGAAGATTTGAGTTTGAGTATGTTCAACCCATATTATGTGTATAGCCCAGCACCTACTGTCTTTATAATCTTCTGTATTGTATTTGGAGTAGTGCTGTTCGCAATGCACAGAATGCATGCAAGAATTGCAAATTTGGAGTCAGTATTTAGTTCGGGTAGAGTTAGCATCCAAGCCAACCCCTCTGTATGAAGTGTACATATTTTGTATATAGTATTAATTTTATAAAAAAAGAAGAAGAAAAAGAAGAATGACCCATGATATAGAAGTATACCAGTATCATTATCTCTATATGAAATATTAATAGCTCTTACCATAGTCTTAACTTTGAACTTTTTTTTTTTTTTGCATATATGTATTTTACTATTATACATACACATTTTACAAAATGTAATACAATAACCAATTTAACCATGTTCAATTATGTATACAATTTGTATAAAATGTAATATTACTAGATCATTGCAATATTACCATGAATATTATACCTGTACAATATTATTGGCCATGTGGAGAGGATGGAGGGTGAAAAGCTGACGAAGAGAATGTATGTGAGTGAGGTGGAGGGGGGAAGAGGGAGGGGGAGGCCGAGGATGAGATGAGGTGGAGAGGTATATGAGAGAGGGGGGTGTGAGTTGGGAGCAGGGCAGTGAAATGGCGGGGGACAGGGCGACTTGGAGGCGATTTGTTTGTGGCCACCCCAAACGGGATTGAGGCGTCTGGCAATAGATAGATAGATAGACAATATTATAATCAATATTATGTATTAAGAGTGAAGTAGAAGATTATTATGTATTAATAGATAAGGGTATTTCAATGATGATTGCTGTCGCAGGACCGCCAGCGGCGTGACTGAGCGATGTCAAGACTCCATATTATAAACACAAATCATAACAGCAAGCATGATGGATAGATAGACAGCTAGATAGACAGAGCACCAGACAAGGTGTGGGAATGGGATATTAGCTTGCAACTCTTTAACCCGTCATGTCCCGAGCTTTTTCACACCTCCGACACCCCTCAATCCCGAGCTATTTTGGAAAAAAAAAATTTTGGTTAAAACTTCTTCTTTTGTTGAGAAACAAAGGAAAATCACCAAGAAAGGGCTTACCGTGGTCCATAAGTGGTTGGAACAGGTGAGGTCCCCCGCACCAGGTATCGTATTCTATTATTGACATGTGAGTCGCTCACGTTTTCTATGGTAGGTAATTTTGAGAGAAACTACAAACAACACTTCTACATTTATTGAATTTGAACTAAGAAACAATAAGAATAACAATATAATGGTTTTCATAGACATATATATGAAAAATAAGCATTGTACCTTCGCACGAGCATAGCGAGTCGGGTTAGAGTGATAACACACTATGTGCTAAGTTACAGTACTTGTTTCCGTCAACATATCATTTTTTCTACTTGTATACAACTGTTTCAATGCCACTTTACCATTTTGTACTGTTTGTAAATGTTTTCAGTTGCTTTCATTCATTATGATGACATGCAGCACAACTATAGCGCACATCTGCTTACTCAGCGCACTCGCTATGACTCGTATTTCAACATACCATATTGTTTTATCACTTTCATAGTATTGTTTTCTTTACATTGAACTTTCCTCCACCACTGTAAATGTTTTCAAATATTTTCATTCATTACGAGGGCATTTAGCGAAACGCTAGGGCATATTCACGTAGCAAGCACAATCTCTACCACTCGTGTTTCAACTTCTGCTTTATTTCTTCAGTTCCAAATATACTTCCCCATTTACATTACACCCGTTTACACCCAATACTGCACAATATTTATTCACGGGCCTTATTTATTCAACTGAACATCAGAATATCACACCAAAATACCCTCGCAATGAATGTTTCGACTAGATATTACTCATACACTTACATACTAATTTCCCACTTATATTACACCCGTTTCCACTTGTATACTCCTATTTACATATATACGAGCCTTATTTATTCCAATGAGTGTTAGAAAATCGCACTTATATCCACTTGCTAGGAATATTTTTACTTAGAAAAAATTTCAGCACTTACAATTATTGTAACAAATATTACACCCGTTTGCATTTTTCATACTAATATTTTCATATTTACTGGCCTTATTTATTCCACTGAGCATCAGATTATCGCATCAAAATACCCTCGTTACATCTGTTTCCACTTAGATCATATTTATACACTTACATAATAGTTTTCCACTTATATTACACCCGTTTCCATTTACATACTACTATTTACAGATCTACGGGCCTTATAATTACACTGGGCATCTGTTTGTCGCGTTTATTTCTGAGTATCAGCGTTATATCGCATTCACACCATATCAGAAGTGCATCAAGATGTGATACTAAAACAGGGGTGAATGCAGAGACCCACGTCACACTACGCACTCATAGTGGGTGTCTTTTCTCTGAGTGGTGAGTCTCACTCGGGAATTACTACACACGTGACACCTGCATTGGGGCCTAGGTCTATTTGGCTGGGGAGGTATAGGAGTTGGGAAATGGTGGGCGGATATTCTCAGGGGAGTTTGGGCAGTAGGGGCAGTGCGTGTACAGTGTTGGGGCCTTTCAACCGCATACCGGGCAAAAATCTCTCGTGTTAGCTTCCTCACAAACCCTTCAAAGGTTTCCTGAACTCCTATTGTCATGGGGTGCAGGTGGTGGCAATTCAGGGCAGTTATATCTAGCAAGTGAAAGAAGAGCTTTTTGTACCACTTCATCGTGGTCCTGGCACACTCGACCGTGGATATCATTGAGTCTGACTGGTCCACCAGGCACATGTTGACGTTGTAATCGAGGACACACTCAGGTTTCCATATGTGGCGCCTGTTCTCGCTCCGGTAATCCACGGACTCTGTACGGTGCATCAAGGGGCGGTGAACCGTGGACAAGAGGCTGACTTCTCGATTGTGGTTCCACACTGTTGCAAGTATATTGTTGGCCTAGAAGAAGGCAACCTCATTTCTGTCAAGTTTGCGCCCCACCTTGACCATATGACGCCGGTTCACCTTGACTGTACCACAGATTCCCGTGTCATGCCTGTGTAGATAACGAGCGAGAAGAGGGCTAGTGTACCAGTTGTCCAGGTAAAGGACGTGACCACGATGAAGGTAGTCTTCTATCATTGTCTTTACCACTGCTCCAGACAGTCCAATACTCCAATCTTCTATTATGTCTGTCTGCACCGGTGTACAAGACTATGTCTTGCACATAACCAGTCCTACAGTCACACATAACAAAGATCTTGAACCCAAAACGGTGCCTTTTGCTGGGTATGTACTGCCGAAATGAAATATTGCCTCTCCACAACACGAGACTCGTCTATGACGAGGTCTCTATAGGGATAAAATGAGGAACAAAATGTTTGCCTTAGGTGATCAAAGACCAACCTAATTCGCCTCATCTTATCTGTGTCATTCGCATTTGCAGGATCATCAGCATTGTAAAAGTGGAGGCAACTTAGAATCTGTTGAAAACGATTACGGCTCATGACTTGGCCAAATATCGGTGTGAGCATAACAGGGTCCCTTGTCCAGTATGCCGGAATTCTGTTCTTTCATACTATACCCATCAAATGTACCAGGGCAAAAAAAAAGAACATTTCTGAAAGGGAGACTGGGTAATCATATTTGACAGAATGCCTGCTCCTTGTGCTCAGTCTTTCACTCTCACGTCGCTGGCTGCTAGCGAAACGGTTTGTCTGGTCCAGTATTTCCTTCACAAAAGCCTCACTGAAAAAAATGTGGAAAAAATCCAGCCTGGTGGAATTTGGGTGAATACCGGGAGCAGTACAGCCAGCACGCCCCTCCTCAGTGAAGGGGTGAATGATGGGGGAAGAATTACTCCCATCCTCCCAATTCCAACTCACAGATCCTTCGTCCCCATCATCCCCATCGTCGCCTTCGTCTGGGTGGGGAGGAGATGCTGGTGGGGGAGGTTGGGGAGGAGGAGTGCGGAGGGCTTCCCCACTCGCACTCCTCTTCCCTCGGCCTTTACCCTTTCCCTTTCCCTTACCCTTACGGCCTTGTGAAACATTAAGGGGCTGTGGGGATGATGTCTGTGCATACTGGGGAGCATATGACGTGCTGGGGAGTGGTTCCTCCCCACCTTCCCCCTCCATGACAACACCACATGACTCTGCATGCACCCTCACTCGCCCACGTGTCTGGGTATATTCGGGAGCATAAGACGTGCTGGGGAGTGGTTCCTCCCCACCTTCCCCCTCCATCACAACTCCACTTGATTCAGGAGGGACCCTCACTCGCCCACATGATACTTCCAGCTGCCTCACACCTCCATAGGAGAGCGATGACTCACTCCCGCTACTCTCACTTTCAATATTCCTCCCTGCACTTTCCCTTTCACTTCCCACTCCCTCCATGCCACTTCCAATCTCCCGAAACAAAAAACTAGGCCCATACCCGCTCGTACGACATGGTGTGCGCTCGGGGCCACGATGAGTGATTATTTCTCGGCCGTACCACATGGCAGCACGTCCCACGGCTCCGTCCTCATCCTCGTCCTTGAAATCCGGCTCCACATCCCATTGGGGCTGCCGAGAGAATGTTGCACATTGTTTCTGTGCAGGCTGGCCCTCTCTAGCAGCACGACAAGTCATGTAGCGCCACTTCCTGGGGTGACGGGACTTCCTTGTCACTGCTGCTGCTTTCCACCTCCTCTGGCTGCACATAATCCTTGTCCACAACCTCGTCATCCAGAGGGGAATCACTGTTGCCTGTAAAGGCGTCCAGTGCAGCTTGGATTTCCTCCTCTGAGAGACCTTTATGCGCCATGTCTGAGCAGGACCGTTGCTAACAGGTGAGTGACCAAGCCGAGGGTGAGTGCAGGTCGCGCAGGGTCGCTGAGTGTCCCCACCTGGTGGCAGGTAGGGGAAGGTCGAATGACCCTATGTACCAAAAATCAGGTGCGAATTTTGAAAATTGTGCAAATTATGCATCTTGCAATTGCGCGAAATACCAGTACGTCGACGGGACTGGCAAATGCAAAATGTTGCAACGTACTCATACGTCGATGGGATGCCTTGGGTTAAGTGAAGGAATGTTGATCGTGCACCGGAAGCAGTACATACACACAGACATACAGTGTTCTAGAAGCTTCCACGACAGTAGAGCACACGTGACACGACCCCCGCTACACCAGAATGTAGGATTCTGAGATCAGAAGGAGACAGGCCATAGAACCGACAGGTAGTGGAGAGAGCAAATAAGAGGAGGGGTCCAACTAGACTTAGTATATTAAGTCTCTGTATAATACATACGTCGTTCAACTTAAACTTCTCTGAAGATACTAAATCAAGATCAACTCTCTGTATTCATCTTTAACTCCTCCTGCTCTTCAGTTAATTCAAGACTCACCCATCACCTGTTACAAGAATTAACCCTTTAACCACGGGCATTGTTTTGCCCCAACTGTCCTCTCCCGTGGGGGTTTTGACAAAATGTAAACAAACTTTAAACCTTTATAACTCTGCACAGAATAAATCTAGAGCGAAAAATAAGGTACCATTAGAAAGTACTAACCTTCGGCTTTGCAATGATGTAGGTTTCATGATTTCGTTGACTATCACTGGCTGGGCAGTGCCATTAGAAGTGAGCGATCTAAAAACCACTATTTTTCGCTCACGCACCATTACCTTCGCTCATACACCATTACCAAATGCCAACCTCATTCTGATAATAATACTATAAACATATATGAACACTGCACATACGATAAACACCCACTCTGTGTTCACTGAGGCAGGTAAAAGGCACTGTAATTACCCGCACTTCACTGCCACATCAGCGGTGTTGTAATCACTATTTTTCGCTCACACACCATTACCAAATGCCAACCTCATTCTGATAATAATACTATAAACATATATGAACACTGCACATACGATAAACACCCACTCTGTGTTCACTGAGGCAGGTAAAAGGCACTGTAATTGCCTGCACTTCACTTCCACATCAGCAGTGTTGTCACTCACACAGCTGGGCAGATACTGATGCGTGTTTGGTCCGGGGTGGGGTGGGGGGCCCAGGGGGTGGGAGGTGGGGCCCCAGGGGGGGGAGGAGGGAGGTGGGGGTCGGCTGGAGTGGAAGAACTTAATAGCTACTCTCCCTTGAAACAATTGGCGCACGGAAAAAACGAGAGGTATTCAAAATATTCACAAACATTCGAGAATGACACCCTCGGTTTGGTCCAGTTTTTGCAATGTCATTCTGGAATGACACCCGCGGTTAAAGGGTTAAGAGTTACATACATAAAAATGTTGGCTACAAAGCTTTAACACATACAGTAAAGTTCACACCCTCGCTCGTAAAAACATTAGTGTAATCACAGACTCAGGTCGGTGCAATGAATGATTTGTTAATATTTTTTTAGAAATTTAGTTATTAGTCAGCATGTATTCAAACATGTAACAACTGTGCAAGAAATCCCTTCCCCCCCATAGAAAGTACTGGATCAGTCCCTGCAGTACTACTGCTTATGAATTTTTGAGGTTTTGAGCACTAGTAAATTCTTCAGAACTAGCTCTAGCTACAAAGAAAGTTACCAGCCATTATTATTATTATTATAATAATGGCTGTTAACCGAGAGGTTGGTGGTTCTTCACCCTGCCCTTGGGTGGGAAAGGAGATCCGGATGATGTGATGGAACTTCGTAGCCACCATTTATATATATATATACCTCTTTAGTCTTCTAATATATAAGTCTTGAGTTTTGGTTGAAGTTATTTTGGTAATTGAAGAGCAGAAGGAGTTAAAGATGAATACAGGGAGTTGATCTCGATTTATTATCTTCAGACAAAGTCTAAGCTGAGCAGCATATGTATTACAAGGGACTTAATATACTAAGTCTAGCTGGACCCCTCTTCTTATTTGATCTCTCCACTATCTGCCAATTCTATGGCCAGCCTCTTTCTGAGTTCTGATTGCTACATTCTCGTTTAGCATGGGTCGTGTCACGTGTGCTATACTGTCGTTGAAACATCTAGAACACCGTATGTCTGTGTGTATGTACAGCTACCGGTGCAGGTCCAGCATTCCTTCACATTAAGAGTTGCAAGCTAACTTCCTTTTGCTTGATTCTCGCTGATACACTACCTATCTCACACCCTGGCTTAGTGCTTCTATCTATCTATCTATCTATCTGTCTATTTATCTATGAGTTGTATTATTATGATATAGAGTCCTGACATCGCTCGGTCACACGAGCTGGCAGTCCTCTTGTACCCCCTCCACAATATGTCTACCCCCGATGTATATATGTCCCCCCCCAATGCATACATGCCCCCACTAAACTTGCTAGGTCAGCACGCTTTCCCAGGACCTGCAGCCTGGGAAGAAGGCGTTATTGCATCAGTTGATAGTAGGCAGCCAAGACAGGCAGACTATTTTACTGTGAGCTTGTAATAAACTCCTTATCTAGCTGTTTGTACACGGAGTTTCTATCACCAAAGTATTGCAAGTTACATTTGGTAGCAGCGGTGTTTCGAACCATCAGATTCTGACAGCCTCCACCGATTTAGTGACATCACAAGATACACGACGTCTCGCATCTGCCAGCCTCGCCCCTCCTCAGTGCCTCTAGTGGTGTAATACCTGGCTGTGCTTTCCGAGTGTCCAATTTTTCTCATCAGTGCTCACCTCTCAAACAACCCCACCCACACGCCTTGTTCCTGACCGCAAGTGTTACTGTCGCCGACCTATGCACCTGTTGCACCTGTTCCCAGCGCCTGTTCCGAACTCATCATAACTCCTGCCCCCACGGTGCCACTTATCACTGTCTGCCCACTGCCTGCCCGCCACCATTCTCTGCATTTGCAACTCAACAGCTCTATACCTGCCTTGAACCAACATCTGCCCTCACCACCCACCACCGGCCTCCGCCGCCGCCACATCTGGTCCGCATTACATGAGCCTCCTAAGACCGCCACTCCCTGCCGGTGATTCATCGCAGCATCTCTTCTCCTCTCCGCCCAGCTGTCTCTCCACCGCTGCCCCACCTCGCCCCGCCTCGCCCCGCCCAGTCTCGCCCCGCCCTGCCCCGCCTCGCCCCAGCCCAGCTACGCCCAGCCACCCCTGCACATCATACATCTCAACACTCCCATCTCTACTGTGTAACTATAGTATATCTTTCCTTTCTATATAGATTATCCTCGATTTTCTCTACAGATTGGTTATTGTAAATATTCCATCTCATTTCCATTACCCCGTTTTCATCGTCACCTACGTTATTTATAATCCATCTCATCCTTCGCCTTTTATTTAAACCATCCATCCCCGCACCTTCATTCATTTTCCCACCTACTCGTGTATCCCATTCTCTCATTGTTATATTATACATTTCCACCTATGTATCCATCTTCATCCTTTCCTCTTCCATTGCCGCATTAAATGCCATACTTTCCACGTCAACCGCTTACCATCAGCCCTCTCGACCCGGAAACATCACCTGCTCATACCCCGTCTGCCGACTCTAACACAATCACTCATTTACGCAGTATCACCGCCCTGTACCTTAGCCTTCCATTTCACTTCCCGCAGAATCACTTCCTACCCATCCTACACTCGTAAATCCAGATACCTCCTCCTCTACTCTTGCCTCTACTCTCCCTTCTTCCTCTACTCCTTCCCCTGTCGTTCCCTCTCCTGCCTCCCTTCATACCCCGTCTTGCTCACCCTTAACTGCCACTACCTTCTCTCTCTCCCACACCTCTCCTGCCGCCACTTCTACACTTCCAGCCATGGCCAACCCTCCACAGTCTATCTATCTCGACGATGCCAATCGTCCCAAATTTACCGGCCAGGACCCAACTTGGTCTGTCTATGATTTCCTCAGAGAAGTCGACACAGAAATACACAATACACAAATAACCAATGAATCGCTCAAAGTAGCCTACCTCCTCAGTCGCTTGCACCACGGTAACCGCGATCCATGCAGGACATTTCGATAGCATTCGTACCTTTGCTGATTTTCGTACGGAACTCATCAGCCTTTGTTGCCAGCATTCAAATACCGCGTCTCTCATGGGATTCATAAATCTCCTAAACCAACTAGATGAGGACTTGCACGTCCCAGCGCAATATGCCAAGCTCCGCGAAGCTGCCGCCGCCATGAAAGCAACTAGTAGCGAGATGCTCCAATTACTGGTAGGCACGAAATGGTTAGAAGACAAGAATGCATTCCAATGCTTTCACTCACCAACTTTGCTGATTTAATTGGTTACCTGAGATTCCTTCACTGGCTTACTCCTCAACAGCGAGAGCTAGCCGTGGAAATCGGTTTCAATCCAGGAGATAAAATTGTTCAGGTCACTAAAGCCATTCATGAAAGAACAGGTTCGAACTACACGCGTCAGGGCACCACCCAACCCTTGGCCTCCTCAGTCTGTCACACCTCCACTACCCCAGACCAATCTCGCTCCCATCCCACCACACGTGGCAGACCTGCCACGCATTGTTCTCCTACCACAGGTCGTGATCAATCTAGCGCCCGACGGAACAGACAATCTTCGATTCTTTGATGGCACTGTGGTCATCCTGGACATCGAGCATCCAGTTGCGACCGTACATACAGACGTCCTCACTCCCAAACCAGACAGCGTACGCCTTCCCGCTCACGTCGCCCACACTGCAAATACCACAAATCAAGCACGACTCACACCACTGAGGAATGTCGTTACCTCAACCCCAACAGTCGGGGGAAATGCCACGCCCGTATCGGACCAATATCACATAGAACCAGAAACCCAACTCCCCATCCGCCATGTAGGTCCCATAACATCCTCGGGTTTAGTCATTCTCGAAAGCAGTCATGACATACCAACGTCATTCTTCTTGGACACAGGATCTATAGTAAATCTCATCTCCGAAAATTCCTTACAAATTATTCATTGCCATCACAACCACGTCAGTTTCCTAGAACCACCAGACATTCGCCTATGTGGTGTCAACGGCTCAGAGTTTAAGGTTAAGGGAAGAGTCACCCTTGAAGTCAAACTCCACAGAGATTTGCCCCCTATCACCATTGAATTTCATGTCACTAATGACTTGCAGTATCCCGCAGATACCCTTATTGGTTTCTCCACCATGGCACAACACTCCATTGCATTATTACCTGCTTGTGGTAGTATAGACATTTCTGGATTCCCAGTTTACACTATGGAATGTCCCCGTCCTGTTCTTACGATCAAATCAGTCCTTCAATTACCTCTGTCCCTATCACTACCAAAAAGTCCAACCCAGCCCAAACCACCACTATCATCATCTGTGAATACAGAGATCATTCCTTTACTGACTGCGAGCAAGGACATAAATTCCTCAATGTCTCCTGATACATCATCTCAGCCTTCGAACATGGCTCTTACCTCCTCTCCCGACAACACAATCGCGACTCAGACATGTCTCAGTTACCTACCTCACACAGTCTGAATGATCTTCTCCAACACGCAGAGACGAAACGTGCAGTAACGAATACGTGCACAATTTTATTACCGCATGAGTTCACCAAAGTCTCTGTTTGTGTTGCCGGTGCGAAAGAAGGAGTGGATGTACTAACCCTACCTGAGACGTGTTGTGTGAATGGCTTGACTTACGAGTCAGCATGGTGTACAGTCTTAGAGGACAGTTTATGCTACCTGTACTTGCTCAATGTCACAAATGCTCCACTAAAACTTAAAAGTGGTGTAAAGATTGGAGACTTCCTAGTATACCCAGCGGCCGTAAAGGTGTGCCAGGATTCCTCAATTCCTACTATTCAGACTGATGATACGCCAATTGGTGTATGTACTATTAACTACTACGGGATCTGTGCCGACATATTCACCCGATATGCTCTCACATCTCACTTGCACAGATTTCCCAGAAAATACGCCTCAACTCCTCGACCTTCTGACCTCGTACAGAAACGTGGTTATCTTACCCAGTGAACTGATGGGTAGAACAGACCTTGTCAAACATACGATTGAACTACTACCAGGAACTCAGCCGATTTACATACCAGCGTATCGATTTCCTCACAGCCAGAGAAAGCAGACAGATCGAATGGTACAGAACATGTTAGACCAGGACATTATTGAACCCTCCGTCAGTCCATGGAATAGCCCACTTTTCTTAGTACCAAAGAAGGACGGCAACTTTAGACCAGTAGTCGACTATCGTAAGGTCAATTCTGTCACCGTTCCAGACCGTTTCCCGTTACCTGTCCTCACTGATTTGCTAGAATCCCTTGGTGAAAATAACGTAGTCTTTTCATCTTTAGACCTCCTCAGCGGGTACTGGCAGGTCGAAATGGAAGAGTCCTCTCACCCAGTTACAGCCTTTAGCACCCCTTCCGGACATTTTCAGTTTAAGAGACTCCCTTTTGGTCTGAGAAATGTTCCTTCTGTGTTCATGCAACTTATCCATTCAGTCTTCAGCGGTATGATGGGACACTCTCTTTTTGCTTACCTAGATGATATCATTGTTGTGAGTCAATCCATCCCTGATCATTTTACCAAACTCCAGCAAGTCTTTGAACGCCTCCAGCTCGCAGGCCTGAAAATCATTCTCAGTAAATGTGACTTCCTGCAAAAGAAAATCAAATTCCTAGGCCATGTCGTAGATGCACAAGGCATTCATACTAATGAGGATAAAACTAAGGCGATTATTAACTTCCCAGAACCTACCACTACCGAAGCTGTACGAAGTTTCCTAGGCCTCAGTAGGTATTATCATCGATTCATCCGGGATTATGCAAAGATCGCCGCTCCTCTGACCTACTTACTCAAGCGAAATGTGCCCTTTGTTTGGACTAACGACCAGTCACAGGCCTTCCAAAAGCTAAAGACAGCTCTTGTAAATGCCCCTGTTCTAGCGTTCCCTGATTATACCACACCCTTCCTTCTCTGCACAGACGCCTCAGGCAGTGGACTTGGTGCCGTTTTGATGCAACTCGATGAAGCATCAAGGAAGCGCATAATAGCGTATGCTAGTCGCATCCTTACAACCGCTGAACGTAACTACAGTGTCACAGATCTCGAAGCGCTAGCGGTAGTCTGGTCCTTGAAACATTTCAGAGATATAGTCTATGGTTATCCAGTGCATATCCAAACAGACCACCTTCCACTATGTGATTTGTTCAAGAATCGCAACCTAACAGGTAGACTAGCTAGATGGTCTGTCATCATCCAGGACTTTAATCCCACTTTTCAGTATGTCCCAGGCAAGTTGAATGTAGTCGCAGACGCACTCTCACGTCACGTAGCAGCAGCTATAACATCACTGCAGCCTGAAGTAACTGAGAACACTACATTAACGTCAGAAGTTGTTCGAAACTTTCAGCGCCAAGACCCCATGTGGTCCAAAGTCATTTCTTTCCTAGAATCTGGCAATGCCTCGACCTTACCTACTCTGCCAGTATCACTAGATGAGTTCATGCTAGATGCTGATCTCTTGTACAGGAAAACACTGCTAACAGGCAAAGATATGCCCAATCGCAAAGTACGCCAACTTGTTGTCCCCACTGCCCTGATACCAAAGGTTCTTCATATTGTTCATAATACTCCTCAAGCTCCCATCCAGGTAAAGACCGATGCTTGCACCAAGCACGTGTCAAATACTATTGGCCAACCATGCGCCGCGATATCAATGCCCACTGTGACTCTTGCCTCTCCTGCCACCGCCACAAAGGATCAACCGGCTTACCAGGTGCTGAATACTTGTTTGTAGCGGTCGACCACTTCTCCCGCTACTGTGTCCTCGTACCCCTCTCCGAGCAGACTGCAAAGAGCGTTGCACGTGCCCTTGTAGATCACGTAATTTGCCCGTTCAGTACCCCTCATACCATTCTTACTGACAACGGTACAGAGTTCAACAATAGCCTTCTCGATGAGATATGTCGCCACTTTCATATCAGTAAGTGCAATGTCGTGCCTAACCATCCAGCTTCCAGTGGCCTTGTAGAACGCCACAACCGAAAAATCTTAGAGTGCCTCAGACATCTAGGCTCCCATAGTTCGTCCTGGGATGACTGGATCTCCAAGTGGTATCCTCCATCAATAGTTCCATCAATGCATCCATTGCTGAATCTTCCTTCTTCGTCCTCTTTGGCTTTGACCAGGACCTCCCATACTCTCTCTTATCCTCAAAGCCAGAACCCATCTACAACATGGATGATTATGTTAAACTCAAATTGGCCAACTTCCAGACAATCCACCAGTATGTCCAATCCACTTTGGCTTCCTCTCAGGAGGACATGCTGCAGCACCAACATAAATCCACCTCTCCTATCACCATCAATGTAGGCGATCTTGTCTTTGCTCATTCCCATACGCGTTCCTCTAAGTTGGATGACAAATTTACAGGGCCCCACCGTGTCCTCACTCAACAAGGCAACAAATTTCACCTCCAGGACCTGTCCACTAGGGACACCAGATGGGTCCACGTCGATGACTTAAAGCGAGCACCCCGTGGCCTGGTGTTGGAAGAGTCACTTACACAACCTCCTGCCCCCTCTTCCCCTCCTCCCATCCCTCAGTCTACCTTGTCTCCGCCTATCCCTCAGTCTCCTTCCTCTCCGCCTCCACCTGCTCTTTCATCAACCAATCAATATCAGTCCAAACTGCGCTCTGCCCATCAACCTCTTTATGACCTCCCCCATTAACTCTACCCTGATTTTCTAGGTACAATGTTAGCGATCTCCCTGCTGGCAGTGCTGACCCTCCTGGGGTCTGGGTCAGGTCAGGACGATGGTGGAGTACGTCCCAGGGCCTTCGTCGGCTCAGGAGGCGAGGTCTCCTTGCGCTACGATCTTGCGCCCCTGGCCGACGTAGCCATTGCCCTACCTGCCTACGCGCACCAGCTCCACAGAATCAGGAACCATCTCACTGCCCTCATGGGGACACACAACCCGAATGAGTATCTCTATAACCTTTTCCTACCACTCTCCTGGCAATTGCAATACATAAGTAACAGATTCACTGAGCTCAATGACACATTTTCCATTCAGATACCCATGGGTCATTCTCGTGTGAAACGAGGTCTCTTCGACTTCGGCGGTGAGATTCTGAGTGGCTTGTTTGGCGTCGCGACAGCCCGTGACATTTCTGGCTTCAAATCTGATCTCCCTCATGTAGCTTCAGCCCTAGAATCACAACGCCGAGTCATTAAAATCCAACACATTATGTTACAGAAGCTCACAACCCAACTCAATGAAGTCACGTCCACTCTAAACAATTTCACCGATATCTTACAACGCCACCTTTCAGATCTCAACGTTATCTCTCAGTTCTTCTACCGCAAACTCAACATGGATAATCTCCAACTGGCCATTGACTCTCTCCTGTCTCAAGTCTCTGCCTTGGTTCGTATCCTGGTCGATGCTATCAATGGACGTGTCACTGCCGACTTAGTACCTGTCTCAGCACTCCGTTCTGTCCTGGAATGGGCTCACTCCACATTCGGTCTCTCCCCAGTCCTCCCCTACTCCTCCCTTGAATATTATTATCCTGTTCTCGAAACCACTCTTCTCACCACATACGTCGTCGTCCATGTTCCTCTCCATTCTGCCATAACCTTTCACCTTTTCCACATCATTCCCTTCCCTTTCTGCCTCAACAACTCCTTGTTCCAAGTATCTGTTCCTTTCGAATATTTCCTCCTCTCCCATGATCATCTTTCCGTTGCCTTCCTTTCTTCCATAGACCTCCAGCAATGTTCCTCCCTTACTCCGACCTCTCGTCTCTGTGCTGCCCACCTTTTCGCTATCTTCCCTAGCAGTGCTACACCCTGTGAGTCTGCTCTAGTTCACAACCATTCCATCTACTCGGCCTGTTCTTTTGTCCCAGCTCCTGACCTCCCGGTCCACCATGCTCACCTCAACCGTGTCCAGTACTTCTTTGCTGTTCCCATCCCTGTCACAATCATGTGTCCTGGTTCTTCAGTTTGATCCGTCCCCGCTAGTGGTCTCTACAAAGCACCTGACTATTGTACCGTCAAATCAGAGTCCGTCATCACTTACGCCACTCGCTATCACCAAGCTGTCCGTCAACACTCCTATGACATCTTTCAACCAATCGACGTGCCTTCAACCCTACCATCTGCCAACATTACCATCACCTCCCCTAACTTGCGCTTGCTAACCTTCCTCAATGACAGTGATTTCATTATGGATCAATTTTCTCTGGCCTTCAACCATTCATGGGTTCATCCAACAGTTGTGTTTCCCCCTGTGGTTATCACTATCATAGGTTTTCTACTCATCATATGTGCAGTGCATTGTTGTGTCAGACAAATGGAACGTCGACTCCAGGAAATCAGAGTTGCTACAGGCATAGTACGCCCTACACCCGACGTAGAAACTCCCCGTACTTAGTGCCCTCACATTCAGTGACTACCAGTGCCATCTGACAATTACCCAAACTGTGAACAGACCTCTGCCTACTAGAAAATGATGGTATTTCTTTCATGCATTACTGAGTGACAGTATATCCTACAGAAAATACAAAAAAAAAAAAAAAATGAAGGAAGAACAACAATAGAACTCTCATATCTACTCCTTGTTTATCATGTATCAAACTATTATTTTGTAATTCCCATTATGTCTTAATCCTTGTATATATCCCTCTAATTCCCTCCCCTCAACTTGGCCATGTCTCCCCTACTGCCTCTGTATCATACTTATCCCTTGTACACACCTCCCAGTCCTACCTTACTACTATAATCACACACCATTTACCTCCTGGTGTCAGGAGACACCATCTCAGCTACCCGGGGGAGTAGTGTACCCCCTCCACAATATGTCTACCCCCGATGTATATATGTCCCCCCCCCAATGCATACATGCCCCCACTAAACTTGCTAGGTCAGCACGCTTTCCCAGGACCTGCAGCCTGGGAAGAAGGCGTTATTGCATCAGTTGATAGTAGGCAGCCAAGACAGGCAGACTATTTTACTGTGAGCTTGTAATAAACTCCTTATCTAGCTGTTTGTACACGGAGTTTCTATCACCAAAGTATTGCAAGTTACACTCTGACAGCAATCATCATTGACATATGCTAATCTATTAATACATAACTTTGATTATAATATTGTACAGATATAATATTCATGTTAATATTGCAATGATTCAGTAATATTACATTTTAAACATAGTTGTATACATAATTGAACAAGTGCAATATGGTTAAATTGGTTATTATATGACATTTTGCAAGATGTGTATTTATAATAGTAAAATGCATATATGCAAAAAAAAAAATAGTTCAAAGTTAAGATTATGGTAAAAGCTATTAATATTTCATATAGAGATAATGATATTGGTATACTTCTGTGTTATTCTTCTTATATATATATATATATATATATATATATATATATATATATATATATATATATATATATATATATATATATATATATATATTGTTACGGAAGAGAGAAAGATAATGTACACTTTAAGTGAGATTACTAAAAATCACTACTGTCCCGTAAAGTTCCAGGTTCAAAACAAAAGAGTTAGGTAAAATTACAAGTTAAAGTTTAATGCTCAAACTAACAACAAAACATTCAGGACTCATAAGGATAATGTAATGGCAAAAAACAGGTTAAATATATAGTTAACTGCAATAGCCTCTATTAACACGAAATTAGCATGAGTAAATTTATCTAAGCCCTAATAAAATGAAATACCAGATAATACTCAGTGAATGCAAGATATATTATTACAGATACAAAATATTATTAATAAGGCCTGACGCCCAAAACACATGAATCACAAAAACCTTACTAGGCCTAAGAATCAACACCCCACGCTACACAGTACAAGAAAAAATGCAGTAACAGTTATACTCAAATTACACAGCTGCTAGATGGTTGGAGACTTCCTGAGCACTCACAATAATAACAACTGTACAGGGGAGGACAGAGATGTGAACAAAATGAGGAGCAGATCTAAGTGGCAATTAATGTAGAGACTGAGCTCATTATATAGGGGCCGGCAGAGCTTGATACAACTTGTAAGAAGGACGCGCAAATGAAGCCAGAGGGGACAAAGAGTTGACACTCCTGCTCTGAACAACAGAAAGAACGACTTACTCTACTATAAGGGAGGAGGGGGGGAGTGAGGTAGAACACGCTCGTGATCAAACATGCAGCATGCTGTACGTTAGAATTACACAAAGGATGATGAAATCATAGGCTATGTAACACCTCCCCACAAAGAAAAAGAAATTTACAAAGGAAATTCCTTATTACTCTAAAACAATCTGTCTAAAGTCTAGATAAGCAATCTGCAATAACATTTTCTTTCCCCTTGACATGTTGTATGTCTAATGAATACTCCTGAAGAAGTAGACTCCATCTTGTCAATCTCTGATTTTTATCTTTAAACTTACTAAGGAATTTCAGTGGGTTTTGATCGGTATAAATGACTATGGGGTCAAAACCAGAATACAAATAAAATGAAAAATGCTGTAAACCGAAAATCAAGGCCAAAAGCTCTTTCTCAATAGTTGAGTAGTTCTTTTGAGGTGGAGTGAACTTCTTACTGTAATAAGATACAGGATGTTCAATACCCTGATCATCCTCTTGCAGCAAAACAGCCCCAGCTCCTGTATCACTTGCGTCAACAGCCATCTTAAAAGGCTTAGCAAAATTTGGAGTAGCAAGCACTGGCTGACTTAACAGAATAGCTTTAAGTTTGCTGAAAGAGGATTCACAGTCATCGGTCCAGACAAATTTAACTCCCTTTTTCAGTAGGTCTGTAAGTGGTGATACAAGAATTGAAAACTTAAGAACAAATCTCCTGTAATAACCCACCATTCCCAAAAATCTTTGTAGCTCTTTCCTACTTTTAGGTCTGGGAAGATCACTTATAACCTGAACCTTAGCTCCTGGTGGTGCAACATGTCCATCACCAATTACATACCCAAGGTACTGAACTTTAGCTTGACCAAACTCACACTTTGATAAATTGGCTACAAGATTAGCCTGAACCAAACGCTCAAGAAATTTACTGACATGGCATAGGTGATCTTTCCAGTTGTCAGTGAAGATTAATACATCATCAATATAAACAACACACCCTGCCAAACCCTCTGTTACAACATTCATGAGCTTCTGAAATGTAGCTGTTGCATTCTTCATACCATATGGCATTACAGAACATGCAAAAGTCTTTCCTAGTGTTACAAAACATGAGATCTCCCTAGCACGTTCAGTCATAGGTACTTGCCAGTATCCCTTTAACAAATCAAACTTACTTATGTACCTAGCCTTTCCGATCTTGTCTATGCAATCTTCCACGCTAGGGAGAGGGTAAGTGTCTGTTTTGGTTATCTGATTAACACGTCTGTAGTCAATGCAAAGCCGCTGTGACCCACCTGGCTTAGGGACTAGAGTGACAGGAGAACTCCACTCGCTCTGACAGGGCTCAATCATCTTGTGGTCCAACAGGTAGCCAAGCTCCTTCTGGATGAGAGGAACTTTCACTGGGTTCACTCGGTAAGGAGGCAGTTTAATTGGCTTTGCGTCTCCAACATCGACATCATGCATCAACACAGTGGTTCTTCCTGGAGTAGCACGGAACACTTGCGGGTACTCCTGCAGTAATGCTGAAAACTCCTGTCTTTCCTCGGGAGGTAGATGAGAAAGCTTAGTCTGGAGATCATTCATGATATCAGGATTCTTCCCCAAACTATCACTCAGTCTCATGCTGCATGGGAGAACTTCACTTGCAGACTCGGGTGGAACAGCTACAGTGCATCTATCTATCTATCTATCTATTGCCAGACGCCTCAATCCCGTTTGGGGTGGCCACAAACAAATCGCCTCCAAGTCGCCCTTTCCCCCGCCATTTCACTCCCCTGCTCCCAACTCACACCCCCCTCTCTCATATACCTCTCCACCCCATCCCTCCATCTCATCCTCGGCCTTCCCCTCCCTCTTTCCCCCTCCACCTCACTCACATACACTCTCTTCGTCAGTCTTTCACCCTCCATCCTCTCCACATGGCCAAACCACCTCGGTGTGTTCCTCATAACGCTTCCTCATAACGCTACAGTGCAGACTGGGTTATTTTCGTCCCGCCTGTGATATAATTTTAGCATGTTGATGTGACAAAGTTGCTTGTTCTTTCTACGATCTTGGGTGGCGATGAAATAGTTGACATCACTGAGTTTCTTCTCCACGAAATAAGGACCACTAAACTTGGCTAGAAGAGGTTGCCCATGCACTGGTAGCAGAATCAAAACCTGATCTCCTGGCTGAAAGTGGCGTAACCTGGACTTCTTATCATACCAAGTCTTCATCTTCTGAGCAGCTCCTAAATTCTCTCTCGCCAGCTGTAAAGCAGTGGACAGCCGTTCTTTGAACTTCATCACATACTCCAGCAGGTTGACGTCATCTTCTTCCGACAGCCAGCATTCCTTGAGTAACTTAAGGGGTCCTCTTACTTCATGGCCAAACAGTAGTTCAAAAGGTGAGAAGCCCAGTGATTCATTTGGAGATTCTCTTGCGGCAAATACAACGAATGGAAGACCTTTATCCCAGTCTTTCTGATGTTCCAAACAGTATTTCTTGAGCATCGATTTGAGTGTTTGATGATATCTCTCCAACGCTCCTTGGGTCTGGGGATGGTAAGCTGAAGACGTGATCTGGGTGATGCCCAACTCTTTCAGAGACTTCTTGAAAACATTTGACATGAAATTACTTCCCCGGTCTGACTGTACCTCCTTGGGCAGACCAAACTTTGTGAAGAACCCTAGCATTTCCTTAACCACGTTCTTTGTTGAGATATTTCTAAGTGGAATGGCTTCAGGATAACGAGTAGCCATATCAGTCAGGGTCAACACATAAGAAAATCCTGAAGAAGTCTTAGGAAGAGGGCCCACAATATCCACCAACACACGGGTGAATGGCGCCTCAAAAGGAGGAATGGGAACTAGAGGTGCAACCTTTTCGGTCTGATTACACTTCCCCACAACTTGACAGGTGTGACAAGACTTACAATACCAGGAAACATCCCTGAAGATACCTGGCCAGTAGAAGTGTTTCAAAATGCGTGCCACAGTCTTCCTCACTCCAAGGTGTCCTGCCAAACTGGAATCATGAGCCACTCTAATGATATCCTGCCTACAAACACGAGGGATGACAACTTGATGTACAACCTCCCATTCACAGTCGGCTGATGCTGTTGGGGGTCTCCACTTCCTCATAAGTACTCCTGACTTTATATAATAACAAGTAGAAGCACCAGCTGACTCTTCCTCACTGCAAGCAGAGTTAGCTAGACCTTTCAACTCAGGGTCAGCAACCTGGAACTCAACCTACTCTTGACGAGACAAATTATCAACACTACGGGGTACTACCTCATCTGGTGAGTGGTCCAAATTAGCAAGAAAAGTGTCAGCTAGGATAACATCATCATCATCATTATCCTCTAAGTCACCAGTAACTTTAGACTTAGCCCTAGTGAGAGCACATGCAGGGAACACATCAGGGACATCACAATCCTGGGCCGCAGCCACTGGCTCACTAGGCAACTGAGGAGCTGGACACACTTGACTTCCACCAATATCATTTCCAAGTAAGAAATTTACACCTGACATTGGGAGTGTCTCAACCAACCCAACCATAACGGAACCATTAACAAAACCAGACTCTAGATTCACTCTGCACAGAGGGACAGAGAAGTAATTATTCCCTACACCTTGTAAGATTACCGTTTCATCAGAGGAATTAACATTAGAGCCTAGAACACTGGTCAGCATAAGGGATTGGCAAGCACCTGTATCACGATATATTTTAACTGATTTCCTGTCATTACTGTCCAGAGGACTGACAAAACCATCAGACAGGAAATTAGCACATGAACTCTTGAGAGTGTCACCCACGTTACTGCTCAAAAGAGGAGCTTCATCATGAGAATTTAATTTATCCCTCAAAGCAGGTTCAGTTAACTCAGTTAAAGAATTCTGGGAACTCTCAAGGGTGGACACTAGACCAATTGACTGAATATTTAAAGACTCCTTTTTGTTCACATCACGCTGTCTCATGAAACATTTCTCCGTAGTATGACCAAGCTTACTACAATAAGTACATTTATTTTTCTGAAATCTAGAGGTGGAGCTGGTATTTACTTCCTGAGAAACATCATCTTTATTCTCTTTCCTGTTACCTGTACTCTGAGTAGAGGCAACGTACTTACTCTCAGCTTTCCCTTTTCCTTTAGAATATCTCTTGTGAGTGAGAACATATTCATCAGCTAAAACTGCAGCATCAGACAAATTATCTATTCTTTTCTCATCAAGATAAAGGCTTACATCTTTATTATCACACCTTTTGAAGTCCTCCAGCAAAATCATCTGCTTAAATTTGTCAAAATAAGAATCCGCATTCTTAGAATTTAACCACTGCTCTAACAGATCTTCTTTGATTTTTGCATACTCAACATGAGATTGCATATCTTGCTTATAAGTTGTCCTAAATTTTACTCTATAGGCTTCAGGAACAAGCTCATAGGTCTTAAGAATCAAGCTCTTAACGACATCATAATTATCAGATTGATCCTGAGGCAAAGATGCATAAGTTACTTGAGCTTTACCGGTGAGAACAGTTTGAAGCAGTACTGGCCAATACTCTTTGGGCCAATTAAAACCTGTAGCTACCCTCTCAAACAACTGAAATACTTTGTTAAATCAGATTCATTAAAAGGAGGGACAAGTTTAACATTTTTAGCCACATCAAAATCATCAGAGCTAGATGATCCAGTTCCACCTTGTTTCACGCGATTCTCATGGTCTGCCTGAATCCTAGCAAGTTCAACTTGTGCCTGAAACTCAGCCTCCTGAATACGAGCCTGAGACTCCGCCTCCTTAGCCTGAGACTCAGCCTCCTTAGCACGAGCCTGAAACTCAGCTTCATTAACACGAGCCTCCTGCAGAGCTAGCTGTAACTTAGCTATTTCAATCTGCGTTTGCTCAGTTGGAGGAGTTACATTAAAAAAGCTTTTATTAATCATGCCAACAATTTGATCTTTAGAATGATGAGAGTGAACAGCAATTTCCAATTGTTGAGCAACAAGCTTAAGTTCATTCTTTGTTCTGTTTTCCACAACACACACTGTTTGCACATTTGACAAAAAATCTTTGTCTTCATCAAGCGTAGTAATAGTAGACATCATGAATAAATCACAGTCACAAAATATCAAGCAATATCCTTATGATAATATCCTGATAAGAGGTCGCCAAATTTATGTTACGGAATAGAGAAGATAATGTACACTTTAAGTGAGAATACTAAAAATCACTACTGTCCCGTAAAGTTCCAGGTTCAAAACAAAAGAGTTAGGTAAAATTACAAGTTAAAGTTTAATGCTCAAACTAACAACAAAACATTCAGGACTCATAAGGATAATGTAATGGCAAAAAACAGGTTAAATATATAGTTAACTGCAATAGCCTCTATTAACACGAAATTAGCATGAGTAAATTTATCTAAGTCAGCCCTGATAAAATGAAATACCAGATAATACTCAGTGAATGCAAGATATATTATTACAGATACAAAATATTATTAATAAGGGCTGACGCCCAAAACACATGAATCACAAAAACATTACTAGGCCTAAGAATCAACACCCCACGCTACACAGTACAAGAAAAAATGCAGTAACAGTTATACTCAAATTACACAGCTGATAGATGGTTGGAGACTTCCTGAGCACTCACAATAATAACAACTGTACAGGGGAGGACAAAAATGTGAACAAAATGAGGAGCAGATCTAAGTGGCAATTAATGTAGAGACTGAGCTCATTATACAGGGGCCGGCAGAGCTTGATACAACTTGTAAGAAGGACGCGCAAATGAAGCCAGAGGGGACAAAGAGTTGACACTCCTGCTCTGAACAACAGAAGGAACGACTTACTCTACTATAAGGGAGGAGGGGGGGAGAGAGGTAGAACACGCTCGTGATCAAACATGCAGCATACTGTACGTTAGAATTACACAAAGGATGATGAAATCATAGGCTATGTAACACCTCCCCACAAAGAAAAAGAAATTTACAAAGGAAATTCCTTATTACTCTAAAACAATCTGTCTAAAGTCTAGATAAGCAATCTGCAATAACATTTTCTTTCCCCTTGACATGTTCTATGTCTAAAGAATACTCCTGAAGAAGTAGACTCCATCTTGTCAATCTCTAATTTTTATCTTTAAACTTACTAAGGAATTTCAGTGGGTTTTGATCGGTATAAATGACTATGGGGTCAAAACCAGAATACAAATAAAATGAAAAATGCTCTAACCCAAAATCAAGGCCAAAAGCTCTTTCTCAATAGTTGAGTGGTTCTTTTGAGGTGGAGTGAACTTCTTACTGTACAGGATGTTCAATACCCTGATCATCCTCTTGCAGCAAAACAGCCCCAGCTCCTGTATCACTTGCGTCAACAGCCATCTTAAAAGGCTTAGCAAAATTTGGAGTAGCGAGCACTGGCTGACTTAACAGAATAGCTTTAAGTTTGCTGAAAGAGGATTCACAGTCATCGGTCCAGACAAATTTAACTCCCTTTTTCAGTAGGTCTGTAAGTGGTGATACAAGAATTGAAAAGTTAAGAACAAATCTCCTGTAATAACCCACCATTCCCAAAAATCTTTGTAGCTCTTTCCTACTTTTAGGTCTGGGAAGATCACTTATAACCTGAACCTTAGCTCCTGGTGGTGCAACATGTCCATCACCAATTACGTACCCAAGGTACTGAACTTTAGCTTGACCAAACTCACACTTTGATAAATTGGCTACAAGATTAGCCTGAACCAAACGCTCAAGAAATTTACTGACATGGCATAGGTGATCTTTCCAGTTGTCACTGAAGATTAATACATCATCAATATAAACAACACACCCTGCCAAACCCTCTGTTACAACATTCATGAGCTTCTGAAATATAGCTGTTGCATTCTTCATACCATATGGCATTACAGAACATGCAAAGGTCTTTCCTAGTGTTACAAAACATGAGATCTCCCTAGCACGTTCAGTCATAGGTACTTGCCAGTATCCCTTTAACAAATCAAACTTACTTATGTACCTAGCCTTTCCGATCTTGTCTATGGAATCTTCCACGCGAGGGAAAGGGTAAGTGTCTGTTTTGGTTATCTGATTAACACGTCTGTAGTCAATGCAAAGCTGCTGTGACCCACCTGGCTTAGGGACTAGAGTGACAGGAGAACTCCACTCGCTCTGACAGGGCTCAATCATCTTGTGGTCCAACAGGTAGCCAAGCTCCTTCTGGATGAGAGGAATTTTCACTGGGTTCACACGGTAAGGAGGCAGTTTAATTGGCTTTGCGTCTCCAACATCGACATCATGCATCAACACAGTGGTTCTTCCTGGAGTAGCACGGAACACTTGTGGGTACTCCTGCAGTAATGCCGAAAACTCCTGCCTTTCCTCGGGAGGTAGATGAGAAAGCTTAGTCTGGAGATCATTCATGATATCAGGATTCTTCCCCAAACTATCACTCAGTCTCATGCTGCATGGGAGAACTTCACTTGCAGACTCGGGTGGAACAGCTACAGTGCATCTATCTATCTATCTATCTATCTATTGCCAGACGCCTCAATCCCGTTTGGGGTGGCCACAAACAAATCGCCTCCAAGTCGCCCTTTCCCCCGCCATTTCACTCCCCTGCTCCCAACTCACACCCCCCTCTCTCAAATACCTCTCCACCCCATCCCTCCATCTCATCCTCGGCCTCCCCCTCCCTCTTTCCCCCTCCACCTCACTCACATACACTCTCTTCGTCAGTCTTTCACTCTCCATCCTCTCCACATGGCCAAACCACCTCAGTGTGTTCCTCATAACGCTTCCTCATAACGCTACAGTGCAGACTGGGTTATTTTCGTCCCGCCTGTGATATAATTTTAGCATGTTGATGTGACAAAGTTGCTTGTTCTTTCTATGATCTGGTGTGGCGATGACATAGTTGACATCACTGAGTTTCTTCTCCACGAAATAAGGACCACTAAACTTGGCTAGAAGAGGTTGCCCATGCACTGGTAGCAGAATCAAAACCTGATCTCCTGGCTGAAAGTGGTATAACCTGGACTTCTTATCATACCAAGTCTTCATCTTCTCCTGAGCAGCTCCTAAATTCTCTCTTGCCAGCTGTAAAGCAGTGGACAGCCGTTCTTTGAACTTCATCACATACTCCAGCAGGTTGACGTCATCTTCCTCCGACAGCCAGCATTCCTTGAGTAACTTAAGGGGTCCTCTTACGTCATGGCCAAACAGTAGTTCAAAAGGTGAGAAGCCCAGTGATTCATTTGGAGATTCTCTTGCGGCAAATACAACGAATGGAAGACCTTTATCCCAGTCTTTCTGATGTTCCAAACAGTATTTCTTGAGCATCGATTTGAGTGTTTGATGATATCTCTCCAACGCTCCTTGGGTCTGGGGATGGTAAGCTGAAGACGTGATCTGGGTGATCCCAACTCTTTCAGAGACTGCTTGAAAACATTTGACATGAAATTACTTCCCCGGTCTGACTGTACCTCCTTGGGCAGACCAAACTTTGTGAAGAACCCTAGCATTTCCTTAACCACGTTCTTTGTTGAGATATTTCTAAGTGGAATGGCTTCAGGATAACGAGTAGCCATATCAGTCAGGGTCAACACATAAGAAAATCCTGAAGAAGTCTTAGGAAGAGGGCCCACAATATCCACCAACACACGGGTGAATGGCGCCTCAAAAGGAGGAATGGGAACTAGAGGTGCAACCTTTTCGGTCTGATTACACTTCCCCACAACTTGACAGGTGTGACAAGACTTACAATACCAGGAAACATCCCTGAAGATACCTGGCCAGTAGAAGTGTTTCAAAATGCGTGCCACAGTCTTCCTCACTCCAAGGTGTCCTGCCAAACTGGAATCATGAGCCACTCTAATGATATCCTGCCTACAAACACGAGGGATGACAACTTGATGTACAACCTCCCATTCACAGTCGGTTGATGCTGTTGGGGGTCTCCACTTCCTCATAAGTACTCCTGACTTTATATAATAACAAGTAGAAGCACCAGCTGACTCTTCCTCACTGCAAGCAGAGTTAGCTAGACCTTTCAACTCAGGGTCAGCAACCTGCAACTCAACCTACTCTTGACGAGACAAATTATCAACACTATGGGGTACTGCCTCATCTGGTGAGTGGTCCAAATTAGCAAGAAAAGTGTCAGCTAGGATAACATCATCATCATCATTATCCTCTAAGTCACCAGTAACTTTAGACTTAGCCCTAGTGACAGCACATGCAGGGAACACATCAGGGACATCACATTCCTGGGCCGCAGCCACTGGCTCACTAGACAACTGAGGAGCTGGACACACTTGACTTCCACCAATATCATTTCCAAGTAAGAAAGTTACACCTGACATTGGGAGTGTCTCAACCAACCCAACCATAACGGAACCATTAACAAAACCAGACTCTAAATTCACTCTGCACAGAGGGACAGAGAAGTAATTATTCCCAACACCTTGTAAGATTACCGTTTCATCAGAGGAATTAACATTAGAGCCTAGAACACTGGTCAGCATAAGGGATTGGCAAGCACCTGTATCACGATATATTTTAACTGATTTCCTGTCATTACTGTCCAGAGGACTGACAAAACCATCAGACAGGAAATTAGCACATGAACTCTTGAGAGTGTCACCCATGTTACTGCTCAAAAGAGGAGCTTCATCATGAGAATTTAATTTATCCCTCAAAGCAGGTTCAGTTAACTCAGTTAAAGAATTCTGGGAACTCTCAATGGTGGACACTAGACAATTTGACTGAATATTTAAAGACTCCTTTTTGTTCACATCACGCTGTCTCATGAAACATTTCTCCGTAGTATGACCAAGCTTACTACAATAAGTACATTTACTTTTCTGAAATCTAGAGGTGGAGCTGGTATTTACTTCCTGAGAAACATCATCTTTATTCTCTTTCCTGTTACCTGTACTCTGAGTAGAGGCAACGTACTTACTCTCAGCTTTCCCTTTTCCTTTAGAATATCTCTTGTGAGTGAGAACATATTCATCAGCTAAAACTGCAGCATCAGACAAATTATCTATTCTTTTCTCATCAAGATAAAGGCTTACATCTTTATTAACTCACCTTTTGAAGTCCTCCAGCAAAATCATCTGCTTAAATTTGTCAAAATCAGAATCCGCATTCTTAGAATTTAACCACTGCTCTAACAGATCTTCTTTGATTTCTGCATACTCAACATGAGATTGCTTATCTTGCTTATAAGTTGTCCTAAATTTTATTCTATAGGCTTCAGGAACAAGCTCATAGGCCTTAAGAATCAAGCTCTTAACGACATCATAATTATCAGATTGATCCTGAGGCAAAGATGCATAAGTTACTTGAGCTTTACCGGTGAGAACAGTTTGAAGCAGTACTGGCCAATACTCTTTGGGCCAATTAAAACCTGTAGCTACCCTCTCAAACAACTGAAAATACTTTGTTAAATCAGATTCATTAAAAGGAGGGACAAGTTTAACATTTTTAGCCACATCAAAATCATCAGAGCTAGATGATCCAGTTCCACCGTGTTTCATGCGATACTCATGGTCTGCTTGAATCCTAGCAAGTTCAACTTGTGCCTGAAACTCAGCCTCCTGAATACGAGCCTGAGACTCCGCCTCCTTAGCCTGAGACTCAGCCTCCTTAGCACGAGCCTGAAACTCAGCTTCCTTAACACGAGCCTCCTGCAGAGCTAGCTGTAACTTAGCTATTTAAATCTGCGTTTGCTCATTTGGAGGAGTTACATTAAACAAGCTTTTATTAATCATGCCAACAATTTGATCTTTAGAATGATGAGAGTGAACAGCAATTCCCAATTGTTGAGCAACAAGCTTAAGTTCATTCTTTGTTCTGTTTTCTACATCACACACTGTTTGCACATTTGACAAAAAATCTTTGGCTTTATCAAGCGTAGTAATAGTAGACATCATGAATAAATCACAGTCACAAAATATCAAGCAATATCCTTATGATAATATCCTGATAAGAGGTCGCCAAATTTATGTTACGGAGTAGAGAAGATAATGCGCACTTTAAGTGAGAATACTAAAAATCACTACTGTCCCGTAAAGTTCCAGGTTCAAAACAAAAGAGTTAGGTAAAATTACAAGTTAAAGTTTAATGCTCAAACTAACAACAAAACATTCAGGACTCATAAGGATAATGTAAAGGCAAAAAACAGGTTAAATATATAGTTAACTGCAATAGCCTCTATTAACACGAAATTAGCATGAGTAAATTTATCTAAGTCAGCCCTGATAAAATGAAATACCAGATAATACTCAGTGAATGCAAGATATATTATTACAGATACAAAATATTATTAATAAGGGCTGACGCCCAAAACACATGAATCACAAAAACCTTACTAGGCCTAAGAATCAACACCTCACGCTACACAGTACAAGAAAAAATGCAATAACAGTTATGCTCAAATTACACAGCTGGTAGATGGTTGGACACTTCTTGAGCACTCACAATAATAACAACTGTACAGGGGAGGACAGAGATGTGAACAAAATGAGGAGCAGATCTAAGTGACAATTAATGTAGAGACTGAGCTCATTATATAGGGGCCGGCAGAGCTTGATACAACTTGTAAGAAGGACGCGCAAATGAAGCCAGAGAGGACAAAGAGTTGACACTCCTGCTCTGAACAACAGAAAGAACGACTTACTCTACTATAAGGGAGGAGGGGGGGAGTGAGGTAGAACACGCTCGTGATCAAACATGCAGCATACTGTATGTTAGAATTACACAAAGGATGATGAAATCATAGGCTATGTAACAATATATATATATATATATATATATATATATATATATATATATATATATATATATATATATATATATATATATATATATAATCAGTACTATATACAAAACATGTACACTTCATTCAGGTGGGTTAACTCGAATGCTTAATCTACCACCACTAAATACTGACTCCCAATTTGCAATTCTTGCATGCATTCTGTGCACTGCAAACAGCACTACTGCAAATACAATTCAGAAGATTATAAAGACAGTAGGTGCTGGGCTATACACATAATATGGGTTGAACATACTCAGATTCAAATCTTCCCAGGGCTTCATTGTTTCATTGATCAGTTGCATAGTGTCAGAATTAGGTGAAGTCAAGTTAATACTTGTGCTCATGTTTAAGTCCATATCAGGCAGTGGGTGGAAATGTTTGTGTGTATGATTGAGGATGGCATAGTGATTGATGGTGGATAAAGTGGACAGGAATGGTGTAAATACCGCACGGAAATCTGGTGCTATGTATAATCCTGATACTGAAGTATGAGATGGTGGTATATCTGGACAGACTATGTAAACTGATGTGTTATGAGTGAAATTAAAAATAAACTGTGAGTTTTCGATGCGTTGATGGTGTACAAGCTTACCTGAAGCAAAAGTGAAGTCGCAATGTTTATGAATATTGGGATTTCCTGTGATGGCCATTTCACAAGGGACTGTATCAGTAGGCTGAAACGTGAAAATGTGCGCAGGACAAAGGTGAACAGCATGTAAGGATGTGCGGCACTTTCGTTCAATCGTTGATTCTCTTGCGAAAGTGACAGTGTTCCGTCTCTTGGAAACCATGATGAGTTCGGTGTCTGTGTTGATGTTGATGATGACCAAAGTGTTATTATTCTTAGAAGGGTAGGGGTGTATTTCGTATACTTTGAACAGGTCGTCAGTTATGAATGGTACATGAACTACTACCGATGCTGGTGTTAGTGTTGCTTCTAAATATGGATAATATTGCATGGATTCCCTGCTTCGGAACAAAGGCTTCAATTTATGTTTATGTATGCCTTGACTAATTATCTGGCGTAGCTCATGAACTGGAAGTAAGTCAATTGTGATCTTGCCATCACCGGCATTCGAAATTCCTTGCATAAGTGCCCTGTAACGAACTCTAGTGTTGTCTTATTGGAGTAGAATTTAGTTAATGTGTTCCGTGATGATGAAGAAATGTTGGAAAAGTGTTATGTTTTCTTCCACGTCATTTATTTTATCTACACTTTCGAGAGCTATGTTTTCCGCCTTTTTCAGATTTTTCACGATTGTCTTCATTGCTGAGTTATGTCCTGCGATGATTTTATCTAGGTATGTTAGTACCTGAGCTATTTTATTAAATTTGTTGTTTATTTCTTGAAGGTCTTCCTCTGTAGCCAATCCAAATATGTTCCCAAGAACTGCACCACCCAGATCGAACAAACAGCGCTTTTGGCGAGTAAGTGTAATGGTGTTCGTGGCGCTCAATACCTCCGTTCCATGAGATGGGAGATCTTGGATCATGATGAGCATAGTTGACTTCGCCTGTTCTATCTTCCATCTCGCTTACTTCACCATTTCATCCACTTACTGTGTGGTATGTGCCTGTGAAACATAGCCTCCTATCATGAAGTCCAGGGTCTTCATTGGTCTGGCGATGTTTTCTAGATAAGAAGGTAATTCGTATAAGTAATCAAAGCTGATTTCAGTACTCATGACATCTTTTACGATTGACGTCGTGGCCGTTGGAGCTATGAGGCATCCTTGCCGTACTATGTGTTTGGGGTCTAAGTGCGCATATCCTCTTGCTATGTAGAGAAGAATCCATAGCATAAGTCCCTTCATCGTTACCTACCGATAAAAAAATCTTAATTTTCTAATATGGTCAAGCTGTGGTCGATGATAGTGATGATGTGCGTTACGGTTGACTAACGTAGAACAATAACTTGCTTGTTAATTCATTTATAGAAGGAGTTTAAATCGATATATAAATCTCGTAAATGATGTACTGTAGATTTTATTGGAGCTGTTACACCTATGTTTGATTGTTTGGTATATGACCTTAATTTCTTTTTGTAATCATTGTTGTGTTCTTGCTTGGCTTCATGAGTTACGTTCGCTTGTTCGGTTGTATCCGAGGCTGAATAATTATGTGATAATTCCCTTGAAACTCGTTTTAAATGGTCAATATGAACTTGTTTCTATTCGCCACTAAACAGTGACTTAATTAAAACTCTGTTTGCTTTTATGTTAATTACTCTGTATGGGCCCTCAAATTTTGGGGATAATTTATTGTCTCTCGTATGAATGATACCATAAACAATGTCTCCTAAGCTGATAGGTGAATCTCTTGCCTTCTTGTTAAATGCCTCCGTCATTTCTTCCTTGAACATCGTTAATTGTTTTTTGACTCTTTTGTGTATGTCCTGGAATTCACGTAAACGGAGTTTAGAGTAATCATCGTAATTGTATATAGGCATGCTGTCACCTTCTAGGAGCTCATATGGTAGTTTTTTATCTGTGCCATATATAATAAAATGTGGTGTGTCACCTATGGATTTATTTATTGATCCATTAATTGAGGCTTCTACTCTGGGAATCCAATTATCCCAGCTTGCATAATTTTCATTAAGAATGTGTCGTAGCACATCTAATACTTTTTTGTTTTGTCTCTCTACTAACCCATTCGATGTTGGGTGATAGGATAAAACGTTAACCTTTTTGATGTTGTATTGTTTACATATTTCTTGTAAGATCTCAGAATTAAATTCTCCTCCATTATCACTTATTAGTACCTTTGGGGTAGTAAAGCGACATATTACATTATCTATTATTGCCTTTGCTACTGTCTCTGCTGTTTTATCTTTAATTGGAGCTAAAATTATATAACGGGAAAAATGATCCGTTGCTACGAATAGGTATTGGTTATTATTGTATGATAATGGCATCTTGAGTAAATCAACAGCGACAACGTCCCATGGTTGATATGGTACAGGGTAATTACACATCGGTGCAGGTGAAACTGGATATCCTTTGTGTTTTGCACATGATTCACATCTGCCTATATGATTGTTTATATCTTTTCGTAATGTTGGCCAGTATTATAACAACTCTGCTTGTTTGAATGTCCTATCTTTTCCAGGATGTCCTGCATGTGAGCTATCGTGTATCGTCCGTAATACCTTGGGTATCATGTCATTAGGAACTACCAATTGGTTAGTATTTCTTTGGCGTTTTGGTTGTTTCGGGTTGATCTTGTATAAAGTATTATTGACTATTGTGAATTGTTCGAGTGGTACGTACATGCAGTTTGGGTAATTGTATGTCATCTCCACTTTCTAACTTGTATATGACTTTAGACTACATTGGGTCAAGTCTTTGTGCTTTTGCGATATCATCGTGGTTTGGGATATTTCCTTTGAGATCTAATGCCACGACTTGAATTGTGTTCGGGTTCCTAGATAATGCGTCGGCTACTATGTTCATTTTACCTTGTATATAATGAATTTGTACATTGTAGTTTTCGACTGTACATTTCCATCTTGCTCTCCTCCCAGAGAGGAGTTTTTCTTTAAACGTACCCACTAGTGGTTTATGGTCGGTGAATAAGTGTATTTCGTAACCATAAACCAAATCTCGAAACTTTTGTAATGCAAAAACCACTGCAAATGCCTCTAAGTCTGTAGTGCAATAATTTTTCACTGCACCTTTTGTTTGTCTGCTGGCAAATGCAATTGGTTGATTCTTTCCTCTTTTATTTTTTTGCATCAGTACAGCCCCTAATCCTTTAACCGATGCGTCTGTACATATAATAAATGATTTTGTGAAATCCAGATATGCCAAACAAGGTGCACGTGTTAGTTTAATTTTTAGATAGTTAAATGCTTGTTTTTGTTCTTCTTCCCATTGGAATATAGCATCTTTTTTGAGTAGTTGGAATAGAGGAAAGGCTATATGACAGAATTGTGGTACGAATGACCTATAGTACCCAGCTAGACCTAAAAATTGTCTAACTTCGTCAGTCGTAGTGGGTTCAGGAAAATCTCTCACTGCCTGTATTTTGTCATCATTGGTGTGAATACCATTAGAACTTAATTTGTGGCCTAAGAAATTTATTTCCTTAAAGAAAAATTTGCATTTAGAAAGCTTAATTTATTAAACCAGCATCACCAAGCTTTTGTAAGAGTAAGTCTAATTTCTTGAGATGTTCTCTAATATTTTTCGTTGCGATTATAATATAGTCAAGATAAACAAATATTCCTTGTCCTAAAATTCCGGACAATACGTAATTCATAAGACACTGGAATGTGCCTGGGGCTGTCCTCAGTCCCATCGGCATCCTTGTATATTGATAGTGTCCTCTATTTGTGGAAAAGGCAGTGTATCTACGTGACTCCTGTTCAACCGGTATTTGGTAATAACCATTTAGTAGATCGATTGTGGAAAATACATTATTTTCCGGTCCAATATTCTGTACGACGTTGCTTAGCAATGGCATGGGAAATCGGTCTGAGATTGTGTGATTGTTTAGTTTACGGTAATCTACTACCGCACGCATTTCTCCATTTTGTTTGGGCACGATGGATAATGGGGCATTCCACGGGGAGACTGAAGGCTCAATAATTCCAAGTTTTAACATTTCATCGACATACTGATTTCCAAGTGTACGTTGAGATTCTGGGATCCGGTAGGCTGGTATGAAAATTGGTGGTGTTTCTGGGTGCACATTAATCACGTAATTAATCAAGTTAGTACACCCTAATTGTTCTCTGGGTAATGCTACGGTGTCCCTGTGTGTTTCCAGCAGGGTTAACAAATCATTTTCTTCATCAAATTCACCTGAGTGAATTAAATTCTCTTTTATGCTTTCTCTATCCATAGATTTTATCTCACTTATCACTCCAGCTATAACTATTTCCTTCACAGGGGCGGGACATTTTTCAATATTAATTATACAAGTCCCCTTTTTCAACTGTACTTCCCCATTCATGTGATTAATTATGAATATCTGAGTTTGGCCTTCGTCGTTCATCTGACATAATGCGTTTTCTACTGACAATCCCTTTACTTTACATAATTCTTCTAAGACAAGAACAGTACTATTCCGTACTTTGCTCTTTATGGTAACTTTCATATAGGAATTAGGTGGTATAACTAAATCATTGGTGAGATGGGCGGGAAAAACTGATAAATCAGTACTGTTAGCTGGGTCTCTAATCATGGAGGCTGGGGCTGGTAGTGTGAGTGGATCTATACACTCATCTGTTTGTGTATGTTTGTTTAAGCTTTTAATATTACCGATTCTTTTTTGTTCTCTTTTACTAATCGGTGAGGGCTCTGATGGTATTTCCTCTATGAATTCATTGTCAAAGTCTATTCCATTCATTTGTGGAAGTAAAGTTATTTTTTCTGTTCTCATGCATCTTAAGCCCAGTAACATATGAGCATTAATTGCTAAGTTTTCAACGATATAGAAAAATGCAGAGATTGGTCTTGTAGTCTCTGTGAAACTGATATTTAACCGTATCATACCTTTCACTGATATTTTTTCCATCTACTGTATATAAATCTAAATCAGCTTCTTCCAGAAAAGTTACTTTCTTCTTATTTTTAAAGATTCTATTTATTTCTTCTTGTGTTATTAAGTTCACTGGAGAGCCTGTGTCTAAAAATAAGGAAACGTTTTGATCCTCATATACAGGTGGTATCAAGATACACTCATTTCCCAACATGCCTCCTATGTGAATTTTAGACTTGCTTTTCTTTACGTTTGTTCGTTTTTTGTCACGACTTGGTCTTCCCCTGATTTGAACATAGACACTAATTTTTCTACTGTTTTGCAGTTACTGGTCCAGTGCCCTTGGCATCTATGATGCCTACAGTAGGGACCAAATCCTTGTGTCTTTTGTCTATCCTCTTTTGTTTTGATAAAGCATTCATTCCTTGTGTGTCCTGGTTTTGCACAATAATGACATAGAATGGACCTATCTCTTGACTGTGATCTACGAGGTGACTTCCCATACGTAGTGTTGTTTGTGGCGCGAGACCTGCTCGGGCTGCGCGAAAACTTATGAAACTGCCTGTAGTGTTTGTGATCGAACCCTCGACACGTTTAGTTGTTTGCTCTCCCTGCTTTCGGTTCGCGATCGATTTTGTTCTCTGTTTGGGGTCGATTAGATGTTTTCACAGCTGATACTGTCTCAGGTACTCTCGTTCTACTAGAATGTGCGTGTGTGTCGATCATCCCTGCTTTACTGCACTGCATCTCTACCTCGTTCATTAAGTCTAGTAAGCAGATGCCTGTGGTGTACGCGATCGTCTTGGCAATCTTAAGGGTCCTATCAGGTAATTTACCCAAGGCAGCTACATAACCAATGATGTCCACGGCGAGGTCTGGGAACATCTTTTCATCATCTGTTATCCAGTTTGAGTTTTCTAAGGTAGCTAATAATGTTCTTTTGATTGTGGAGATATCAGCAGTTATTTCACTGAGCACATGGTTTGTAGTGTGCTCCCTTACAAGAGCTACAATCTTATGTAATTCTGGAATTATACCTGGCAAGAAGTTCATACCTCCAGAAAATTTCTTCAAAAATTCAGTTTTAAATTCATCATATGTCTTAGCCTTGAGGAGCTTATCTGACCTTAGTAAATTGCTTGCTGGACATATTTCCTGGCTTATGCAAAATGAAAAAAATTGCAATTTTCTCTTGTTCATCTATTATATATCTTTTGATAAAGATCTGTTCTCACTGACTGACCAATGAAATGACGTCAATACGATCTTTTTCTGTGCCAGAGAATTTTGGGGCAGTTTTATCTTCATGATAAACATAAACATGAGGTGGGGATGTTTGATCCGCGGTATTGGTTGCATTATTCATATTCACTGTTTGCTCTGTTAATTTAACTTGGACTTGTTTATCGTTGTGTGAGGGAATAGTGGAATAGGTTTGACCTGAACGGTGAACCCTGTTAAGTATATTTTCATAGATATGCAAGTCTGAGACAAAGTCCTCACTTGCAACGTCAGAGGGGGTTTGCCACTCATCATCTAGAACTGACGCATTTGTTTCTTGATCTTTAGTTTGTGTTGAGGTTTGTACAATGGGTGTGTTGCCTTGGTGCTCTCCTAATTGTGGATCCGCTGTGGGCACTAACTGTGTATCATCTGGTATTAACACAGATGGTGGCGAAAATATCTCTGTCATTAAGGTATGGTGTTATGAAATTCGCCTTTTGTTTATGTCCTAACTACATAGATGAGTAAATGAGTTGTAATAAATGATAGTGAGTGTATAAGTGTATATAAAGAAATAAGCAAAAGAGTTGAATATACCTAGTTTTAGCACTGAGAAGAAATGAGTAAGTATAATTACACCCACTTTATACAGATCGGAGAGGCGTGTCGATGCAACTGTCGATCTCGGAAGAAAAATGCAGGGTTGAATGAAGATCTGTTGATAATTCTAGTGCTGTGTTGATGGACGATATTACTCAGGAAATTCCATGGCCTGGTGCATGTAGTGGTTAACAGCTGTAGTCACAGGCGAACCTCATCAGAGAACGTCGAATTTCCAACTCAATACTGTGGAAATAAATGAGTATGAGTAGGTGCTATGTGAATAATGAGTAATGAGTAGTGGGTGAGAAGTGTCTGGTGTCAGTCACACGTTGATTGGCATGGCATTGTGTCAGCAAACTCGCGTGGTAACATCGGCTTCCCACACTGGTAGCTGTGGTGAGTAACTGAGTAGCGATGAGCAACCTGAGTGAGGAAAGGTGAGTAAGATGTGTTATAAATGTGGCTCTGGTGTTTTGCCGTGTGTCTTGACCTCTGCGTCAGCGATGGAGGTAGGCGGGAAAGAACTTGCTTTGTTTTTTATTCTTCTTGCTCCTGCTTGAAGTTGCGTGAAGATTATAGAGTTGTTTTGTAGACTTGTTATTTGTAATTCGTCGTTGCTACTGTATGCTCGTAGGCTCGTAGGCTCATAGGCTCGTAGACTCATAGGCTTGTAGGCTCGTAGGCTCGTAGACTCATAGGCTTGTAGGCTCGTAGGCTCGTAGACTCATAGGCTCGTAGACTGCCACCATTTAATGTTAAAGGCTTTGTAGCCTTAATTTAGATAGGTGTAACTCTTAATTCTTGTAATAGGTGAGTCTTGAGTTTTTATTGTTATTTTGATAACTGAAGAGCAGGAGGAGTTAAAGATGAATACAGGATGTTGATCTTGATTTATTATCTTCAGAGAAAGTCTTAAGTTGAGCAGTGTATAATACAGAGACAATATACTTAGTAAATCTAGTTGGACCCCTCTTCTTGTTCACTCTCTTCACTCCCTGTTTCTATGGCTAACCTTCTTCTGAGCTCTGCTTCCTAAATTCTGGTGTAGCAGGGGTCATGTCACGTGTGTTACACTGTTGTTGAAATGTTCTAGAAGCCTGTGTGTGAGTATGTGTGTATGTGTGTGTATGGTCACTAGGCATTGTTCATGTGCCTATCTCGATGACACACTACCTATCTCATCCCCTGACTTGCTGCTTCTGGTGTATTGTCAACATTCCTTCACTTAGATTTGCAAGCTCATATCCCATACCCAGGCTTGCCTGGTGCTCTGTCTATCTATCTATCTATCTATCTATCTATCATGTTTTCTATAATGAATTGTACTTATAATATGGAGTCCTGACACTGGGGGGCCTGGTGGCTCCTATCGTCCTGGAGTCACCCTTGCCTAGGTCCCCCAATGATTACCTGCGTATACTCCTCTGCTACCCCTGGGGTCGTCAGTGGTACTGGCCATGACATATGACCTCCCCCTGTTGGGCTCCGTGGTGGGTGGGGGGGTGGGGGAATGAAGGTTTTTGTGATGTAATATGGATTATTTACTTGCTCCTCCTCCTGCACCTTTCAACAAGTTCATAGTGGTACGTGGTCCTGCTGGGGTAGACCTCCGGAAATGTGACATTTTCTGAACCCATCGAGAACTGGTCACTGCTTGTGGTGCAACCTTTAAACTTGTTCCACAGGCTGATGGCAGTTTGTTGATAGAGGTGTCTGACCCTTCTCAAAGTGCGACTATTCTATCTTTAGCAGACCTTTCTGGTCAGTCAGTTACATGCTCCCCCCATGCTTCATTGAATCATTCTCGTGGCGTTGTCTGTGCTAAGGAACTATTGAGTTATGATGAGGCACTCCTTGTTGAAGAATCGTCTGCCCAGAATGTAATAAAGATTGAGAGGATTAAGAAGGAGATAAATGGTGACCTTGTGCCAACTCCATCCTTGATTGTGACCTTTGATTCCTTGAGCCTCCCTGCTGTTCTTAACGCTGCATGGTACCAGTACAAAGTTAGGCCATATGTCCCTATGCCTCATAGAAGTTTCCACTGTCAGCATTTCGGTCATATTGGCCGGACTTGTAGGCACCTTGCACTAGGTCTTCCAGCAGTCTGTGCGTTACGTAGTTTAGACGTTCATGAGGGTGTGGAATGCCCTGGCCCTGTAACTTGTGTCAATTGTGGTGGTAAGCATGCTGCTTCTTCCAAATCTTGTGATATATTACAAAATGGAACACAAAATTTTGTCTCTCAAAGCCTCCAAGAGGCTGAGTTTTACCAAAGCTAAGTCCTGTGTCCTGTCTCTGTATGTCTGCCCTGGTGTGTCCTTTGCTTCTATTCTTTCTCAGTCAAAACCTGTTGTGCACCATCAT